>NC_135831.1:3789462-3806962 GCF_964213995.1 Mustelus asterias
GGCCCGAAACCCGAGCTTGGGGCTCAGAGGCACGGGTGCCAACGCACCGCGTCCTGGGAATATCAGTCCGCGGCGAAGGAAACCTCAATCGAGTGTCGGTCGTGATGAATAAATTGCATACCTAGCCATATCGGGTAAACATCAAATCTGTGGTGGGAAATTAAATCTGTGGTTTGAAACGCAGGCTGCATTGTTAGTTTGCATTTATGTTGAATCTAAAGTGCGAGGGACAGGAAAGTACAGGAGTGTTTGACGCAGATCTCTGCTTAGTCACGATAGAGGTGTTATCAGTGGAATGTGACAAGGGAGAGAGACGGAGAACGTGTTACAGGCAGCAAGGACAGCATGTGGCACCAAAGGGGAAGCAGGAGTGAGCACCCTTGTGAATCAGCGGCCACAGGAGAATTAGACCTGAATGACCCTGTCAAAGAAGGACGTCTGTTTCCATAGCACCCTTTTTGTGACTTCAGGATGTGGCAAGTACGATTGCGGCCAAGGAAGCCCGCCGCGCGGGTGGCACGGTGGCACAGTGGGTGGCACAGCGGGTTAGCACTGCCGCCTCACAGCTCCAGGAACTGGGGTTCAATTCTGGCCTCAGGTGACTGTGGAGTTTGCACGTTCTCCCCGTGTCTGCATGGGTTTCCCCCAGGTGCTCCGGTTCCCCCCCACTTAATGACGTGTGTGTTAGGTGGATAGGCCATGCTAAATTCTCCCTCAGTGTCCAAAGATTTGGAGGTTAGGTGGATTGGCCATGCTAAATTGCCCCTTAGTGTCCAAAGATGTACAGGTTTGGTGGATTGGCCATGCTAAATTGCCCCTTAGTATCCAAAGATGTGCAGGTTAGGTGGATTGGCCATGCTAAATTGCCCCTTAGTGTCCAAAGATGTACAGGTTTGGTGGATTGGCCATGCTAAATTGCCCCTTAGTATCCAAAGATGTGCAGGTTAGGTGGATTGGCCGTGCTAAATTGCCCCTTAGTATCCAAAGATGTGCAGGTTAGGTGGATTGGCCATGCTAACTTGCCCCTTAGTATCCAAAGATGTGCAGGTTAGGTGGATTGGCCATGCTAAATTGCCCCTTAGTGTCCAAAGATGTGCAAATTAGGTGGATTGGCCATGCTAAATTGCCCCTTAGTGTCCAAAGATGTGCAGGTTAGGTGGATTGGCCATGCTAAATTGCCCCTTAGTGTCCAAAGATGTGCGGGTTAGGTGGATTGGCCATGCTAAATTGCCCCGTGGTGTCCAAAGATGTGCAGGTCAGATGGATTGGCCATGCTAAATTGCCCCTTAGTGTCCAAAGATGTGCAGGTTAGGTGGATTGGCCATGCTAAATTGCCCCTTAGTGTCCAAAGATGTGCAGGTTAGGGGGATTGGCCATGCTAAATTGCCCCTTAGTATCCAAAGATGTGCAGGTTAGGTGGATTGGCCATGCTAAATTGCCCCTTAGTGTCCAAAGATGTGCAGGTTAGGTGGATTGGCCATGCTAAATTGCCCCTTAGTGTCCAAAGGTGTGTGGGTTAGGTGGATTGGCCATGCTAAATTGCCCCTTAGTGTCCAAAGATGTGCGGGTTAGGTGGATTGGCCATGCTAAATTGCCCCTGAGTGTCCAAAGATGTGCAGGTTAGGTGGATTGGCCATGCTAAATTGCCCCTTAGTGTCCAAAGATGTGCAGATTAGGTGGATTGGCCATGCTAAATTGCCCCTTAGTGTCCAAAGATGTGCAGATTAGATGGATTGGCCATGCTAAATTGCCCCTTAGTGTCCAAAGATGTGCGGGTTAGGTGGATTGGCCATGCTAAATTGCCCCTCAGTGTCCAAAGATGTGCAGGTTAGATGGATTGGCCATGCTAAATTGCCCCTTAGCACCGGGGTATTAGCAGGGTAAATACGTGGGGTTACGGCGATAGGTCCTGGGTGGGCTTGTGCTACCAAATAAACCTGTTGAACCTTAACCTGGCGTTGTGAGACTTCTTACTGTGCTTACCCCAGTCCAACGCCGGCATCTCCCCATCATGGGATTGTCGGTGCAGGCTCGATGGGCTGAATGGCCTCTATTTGCACTGTCGAATTCCACGGTATGTTCTTTGAAGTTCAGTCACCCTTGTCATGTTTGCCTCGTTGTCAGCCATGGATGAATGGCCCGCACGCTTGCCTCTTGAGTTGGAAGGTTCAAGTCCAGGAGTTTGACAAAGATCTGGGCTCACTTCCCAGTGCAGGATTTAAGGAGTGCCGCACTGTCAGAGATACCATTCTTCAGACAAAATGTCGAACAATGTCTTATAAGATAGAAGATGCTATTTTGAAGAACAGCAGGGGAAGCTTTCTCTCATGTCTTGGTCAAAATTCCAACCCTCACTCAACAGGAAAAATAAATAGATTATTCGGTCTTCATCGCTTTGATGCTTGTTTGAGCTTGCTGTACGCAAATTAACTGCTGTGTTGATCAATCGAGCAAAGACTAGTTTGTGTGCAGGAACAAATAGGCTTTTATTCGCAAAAGACTTGGAGCACACCCATGCCGATGAACTGGTCCGGAGACTGAGGCAGGGGGGTGGGGAAAAGTCGCCTTTATACCTGGACCAGGGGGGGACGAGTCCCGGGCAGGACTGGCAGGGACGTGTCCAGGCATGTCACACACACACAGGCAATAAGCTAACACTGGTTTACCACGTGTCTTCTACATTATAACAGTGAGTGCACTTCAAATGTACTGCTGTCCTGAAAGATGGTATCCTTTTTTACTGATACACTCTTCAACAAACATTACCTTCCGTCAACGTAAGGTGAACATTTTTAAGACGAAAATATCCAATCAACGGGGAGAGGGGAGGTGTTTAGTCTAATTCATACAGGCAGCCATTAATCAGGAAAGGCCACATCTGGAGTATTGTGTAGGTGGGCGGCGCAGTGGTTAGCGCTGCTGCCTCACAGCGCCCAGGTTCAACTTCCGGCTTTGGGTCACCGTCTGTGCGGAGTCTGCACGCTCTCTCCCACGTGTCCGCGTGGGTTTCCTCCGGGTGCTCCGGTTTCCTCCCACAGTCCGAAAGACGTGCTGGTTAGGGGTGCATCGGCCGTGCTAAATTCTCCCTCAGTGTTACCCGAACAGGCGCCAGAATGTGGCGACTAGGGGGGGGGGGGTTTTCACAGTAACTTCATTGCAGTGTTAATGTGAGCCGACTTGTGACACTAATAAATAAACTTTAGAACTTGTAAAGTTAGGCTGAGTTGGAAAAATCATTTCAATATAGGGGTGGCACAGTGGGTTAGCACTGCTGCCCCACAGCGCCAGGGACCCGGGTTCGATTCCCGGCTTGGGATCACTGTCTGTGTGGAGTCTGTACATTCTCCCCGTGTCTGCGTGGGTTTCCTCCGGGTGCTCCGGTTTCCTCCCACAGTCCGAAAGACCGTGCTGGTTAGGGGTGCATCGGCCGTGCTAAATTCTCCCTCAGTGTTACCCGAACAGGAGTGTGGCGACCGGGGGATCTTCACAGTAACTTCATTGCAGTGTTAATGTGAGCTTATTTCTGACACTAATAAACTTTGTAAATTCATCAATCGGTTGACGAACATAACTTGCTTTCCAATCCAGGTTGCTTTGCAAGTCTGGGAGGCGGGTTTGGGAGATCCACCCAAAGGCCCGAAATCACATTGTGACAATTGGTACAAAAACATGGTTGACATAGTCATTTGCAACTGTAAATATCGACACACGGCTGTCCATTTTGACAGCGGGATGACTGTGAGTACCGAAGAGAGATCCTTGACCTGAAACATTAACTCTGCTTCTCTCTCCGCCGGCCTGCTGTCTGTTTCCGGCGGGTTTTAATGTAACTGGGTTGATTAGTAAGTTTGCGGACGACACAAAGGTTGGTGGATTTGCGGATAGCGCTGAGGATCGTCAGAGGATACAGCAGGATATAGATCGGTTGGAGACTTGGGCGGAGAGATGGCAGATAGAGTTTGATCTGGACAAGTGTGAGGTGATGCATTTTGGAAGGTCTAATACAGATAGGAAATATACAGTGGATGGCAGAACCCTTAGGAGTATTGATAGGCAGAGGGATCTGGGTGTACAGGTACACAGGTCGCTGAAAGTGGCAACGCAGGTGGAGAAGGTCGTCAAGAAGGCATACGGCATGCTTGCCTTCATCGGCCGGGGCATTGAGTTTAAAAATTGGCAAGTCATGTTGCAGCTTTATAGAACCTTAGGCCAAACTTGGAATATAGTGTTCAATTCTGGTCGCCACACTACCAGAAGGATGTGGAGGCTTTGGAGAGGGCACAGAAAAGATTTACCAGGATGTTGCCTGGTATGGAGGGCATTAGCTATGAGGAGAGGTTGGAGAAGCTTAGTTTGTTCTCACTGGAACGACAGAGGTTGAGGGGGTGACCTGATAGAAGTCTACAAGATTATGAGAGGCATGGACAGAGTGGATAGTCAGAAGCTTTTTCCTAGGGGTCAAATACTAAGGGCCATAGGTTTAAGGTGCGAGGGGCAAGGTTTAAAGGAGATGTACGAGGCAAGTTTTTTTACACAGAGGGTGGTGGGTGCCTGGAACCCGTTGCCGGGGGAGGTAGTGGAAGCGGATACGATAGTGATTTTTAAGGGGCGTCTGGACAAATACATGAATAGGATGGGAATAGAGGGATACGGTCCCCGGAAGGGTAGGGGGTTTTAGTTCAGTCGGGGCAGCATGGTCGGTGCAGGCTTGGAGGGGCCGAAGGGCCTGTTCCTGTGCTGTAATTTTCTCTATTCTTTGTCCTGCTTTTATTTCAGCAGCTCCATCCTCACCACCATCCCTTGCACTCTCTGATCAACACTGACTCCTAGTTACAACGCTCGTCGCTTGTAAACTTCTCATCGGTCTCTTCAAGCCCCCCTCTGACGCCTCGCTCGCTGCCTCTCCACCTCCAGTCCCATAACCTTCTGAGAAATCAGCGCTCTGGCCTCTTGCCCATCCCCGAGTTTAATTATTCCACCTTTGGACGGCCACGGTTTCAGCATCTGGTCTTAATGTTTCCTTACGTGGTGGGCACTGTCAAACTCCACCTGCTGAGTTGCGCTTTGGAATCATAGAATCCCGACAGTGCAGAAGGAGGCCATTCGGCCCATCGAACCTGCACCGACAACAATCCCACCCAGGCCCAATCCCCGCAACCCCACACATTGATGCTGCTAATGTCCCTGACACTAAGGGGCAATTTAGCACGGCTAATCCCCCTAACCTGCACATCTTTGGACACTAAGGGGCAATTTAGCATGGCCAATCCACCTAACCTGCACATCTTTGGACACTAAGGGGCAATTTAGCATGGCCAATCCACCTGACCCACACATCTTTGGACACTAAGGGGCAATTTACGACGGCCAATCCACCTAACCCGCACATCTTTGGACACTAAGGGGCAATTTAGCATGGCCAATCCACCTAACCCACACATGTTTGGACACTAAGGGGCAATTTAGGATGGCTAATCCACCTAACCCGCACATCTTTGGACACTAAGGGGCAATTTAGCACGGCCAATCCACCTAACCCGGACATCTTTGGACACAAAGGAGCAATTTAGAATGGTCAGTCCACCTAACCTGCACATCTTTGGACACTAAGGGGCAATTTAGCACGGCCAATCCACCTAACCCGGACATCTTTGGACACAAAGGAGCAATTTAGAATGGTCAGTCCACCTAACCTGCACATCTTTGGACACTAAGGGGCAATTTAGCATGGCCAATCCACCTAACCCGGACATCTTTGGACACAAAGGAGCAATTTAGAATGGTCAGTCCACCTAACCTGCACATCTTTGGACACTAAGGGGCAATTTAGCACGGCCAATCCACCTAACCCGGACATCTTTGGACACTGAGGGCCAATTTAGCACGGCCAATCCACCTAACCTGCACATCTTTCAGATTGGGAGGAGCACCCGGAGCAGGCCCACGCAGACACGGGGAGAACGTGCGGACTCCGCACAGACAGCGAACCGAGGCCGGAATCGAACCCGAGTCCCTGTCGCTGCGAGGCAGCAGTGCTAAACACTGTGCCGCCCTGTTGCATTACGTCAAAGGTGCTATGTAGATGAAAGTTTTTGTTGCAGATAAACACCACAACCTGACATCTGGCCTGAGGCCACGTCTTCTCTCAGTCGGTCCCAATCCCCTTTGCTGACATTTCTGAAATATCAGTTTCCCTTTTCCGATAAATAATAAGTTCCACTGTGTGTCGCTCCCCCCCCCGCTCCCACCCCCTCCCCACCCCTCACCCTTCCCCTCACACCAACCCCCTCCCCTTTCAAACAAGGCGAGCTGAGCAAAGCATGTCAGAAACGTTCATGTTTTTGAACGACGTTTTGAAAGACGAGGTGGGCGTCCCTTATCTCTCAAAAGTTTATTCCACTTTGAGAGCCAAGGCTGAGGGTGACGGAGGGGGCGGGGGGGGGCGCGGGGGGTCTGGGAGAGAGGGGGAAACGGAGGCAAGACGGTCGCCACGGAACCATTGTCAAAGAGTCCCACAGCGGCCAAATGTTCGGCATTCCACAGTCGCATTTGTGTCAAGCGTCAGTCAACACAGCGTGGCGCCTGTGATTGTCAACTCGAGATAGCTCGGCTCACCCGGGGGTGAAAGGTTAATCCCATTAGAGTCTTTGTTTACCCAACGATACTGACAACAGAGCTCCTGCTGCCGGTACGTGTGTGTGCGATACCTCATGGACATCAGCCAGCTTAGCGTGACAAAGGACATGCCTCCCAGATCTCTCTCTCCTCTGTAGAGTTAACCTCCTGAGTGCTGAGGCTTCTGCAAAGCTCCCTACCCACCCCCTGCCAAACCGAGCCCCTCCAAATTATCTCCCCCCCCATCCCCCCCTTCCATACCACAGCTCCTGGTGGTCACAGTTCAGTTTCCAAGGCAGTTCAGTACCTGAAGCGATTGCAATTTATTTCATTGTCCCTGGATGGTGAGTGTCGACAGACTTATCAGTTGAGGGGGCGGTGGTGGGAGGCGGGGGGAGGGGGGGGGGGCGGTTTGTTGCGTGGGCAACGCTTTGAAGCAAGTACTGTCTTTCTTTTAAAGTTTAAAACTTCTTCTGCAAAAATCAAAGAAATGTGATTTTTATTTTCGGTTTATTTATTAGTGTCGCAAGTCGGCTTACATTAACACTGCAATGAAGTTACTGTGAAAGCCCCCCAGTTGCCACACGCCGGCGCCTGTTTGGCCCGTTGTGTCTGCACCCACCCACCTTTTTTATATCTTACCCAGCCAGACCCTGTCCCCGTAACCCCATGTTATTTACCATGCTGATTCCCATAAACACTTTGGACACTAAGAGGCACATTTAACATGGTCAATCCACCTAACCCGCACATCCTTGGACACTAAGGGACAATTTAGCACGGCCAATCCACCTAACCTGCACATCCTTGGACACTAAGGGACAATTTAGCACGGCCAATCCACCTAACCTGCACATCCTTGGACACTAAGGGACAATTTAGCATGGCCAATCCACCCAACCTGCACATCCTTGGACACTAAGGGACAAGTTAGCACGGCCAATCCACCTAACTTGCACATCTTTGGACACTAAGGGACAATTTAGCACGGCCAATCCACCTAACCTGCACATCTTTGGACACTAAGGGGCAATTTAGCATGGCCAATCCGGGCCCCTGGCACTATGAGGCAGCAGTGCTAACCACTGTGTCACTGTGCCGCCCCAACTAACCAACTAACCTGCACATCTTTGGACACTAAGGGGCAATTTAGCATAGCCAATCCACCTAACCTGCACATCTTTGGACCACTACGGACAATTTGGCATGGCCAATCCACCTAACCCGCACATCTTTGGACACTAGGGGCAATTTAGCATGGCCAATCCCCCTAACCTGCACGTCTTTGGACACTAAGAGGTAATTTAGCACGGTCAATCCACCTAACCTGCACATCTTTGGACACTAAGGGACAAGTTAGCTTGGCCAATCCCCCTAACCCACGCATCTTTGGATACCAAGGGGCAATTTAGCATGGCCAATTCACCTAACCTGCACATCTTTGGACACCAAGGGGCAATTTAGCATGGCCAATCCACCTAACCTGCACATCTTTGGACACTAAGGGGCAATTTAGCATGGCCAATCCACCTAACCTGCACATCTTTGGACTCTACGGACAATTTAGCGTGGCCAATCCAACAAATCTTTTATTAATTCAGTCTGCACATTGTGTGAGGAAAGCGGAGCACCCTGAGGAATCCCACAGAGACACGGGGAGAATGTGCAGTGACCCGGGGCCGGAGTCGGAACCGGGTCCCTGGCGCTGTGAGGCGGCAGCGCTAACCGACTGTGCTACAGTGTCGCCCTCAACGCGAGTTGTCGCTCGTGGCGACTTTCAATAACAAATCAGTCCCACTGACACCCATTCGCAGCACAAACTATTCTGAACCGCGGTTAAAGAAAAGAAAAACCCCACACGTTATTGAAAGAAATCTTTCCCCCTCTTGTCCGTTGGGATGTGAGCATCGCTGGCAAAGGCCGAGGTCCATCGCGTTTATTGCCCGCCTCTGCCGCTTGCCTCTTGACTATGTGATAAGTGGCTCGCTATGCAAGCGCAAAGGGTCAGTAAAGATTCAACCCGGTAGGTCGAGGGCTGGAGTCACGTGTAGGCCGGACTGGCAGACAGGGGTTATCTCTCCTCAGGTATACTCGGCTTGGTAAACAGGGGACATGAGTCAAACAGGTCGGCAGCCCTTCAAAGGGTTGTTGATGATTGACCACATCTGGTTTGGCCATTGAGTAGCAGAGCCGCACGCGTGCAGGAAATCTGAAATAAAAAGGAGAAAGTTCTGGAAAGGCTCAGCTGACCACGTTGGCCAGGCCTGCATTTCACTGATTGCCCATCCCTCAACGCCTTTGGCCTGAGCATTGTTCTCCTTGCATTTGCGATGTTCGAGCTTTGCTAAAGCTTTCCTCTTCAGTCTTCTCTTCATCCATAAGTTCATAAGATCTGGGAGCAGAATTAGGCCATTCGGCCCATCGAGTCCGCTCCGCCATTCCAACATGGCTGATATGCCCCTCATCCCCATTTTCCTGCCTTCTCCCCCATAACCCTTCAACCCATTAAAAATCTCCCCCTTAAATGTACTCACTGTCCCAGCAGCCACCGCACTTTGGACATCCTACAGATTCACAACCCTCTGGGAGAAGGAGTTTCTCCTCAACTCTGTTTTAAATTTGCTACTCCTTATCCTAAGACTATGACCTCTCGTCCCAGAATGCCCCACCAGCGGAAGCATCCGCTCCACGTCTACTTTATCCATACCTTTTATCATCTTGTATCCCTCAATTTGATCTCCCCCCTCTTTCTTCTAAATTCCAGAGAGTGTAAAGTTAAAGTTTACTTATTAGCCACAAGTAGGCTTACATTAACACTGCAATGAAGTGACTGTGAAAATCCCATAGTCGCCACACTCCGGCGCCTGTTCGGGTAACACTGAGGGAGAATTTAGCCCGGCCAATTCACCCTAACCAGCACGTCTTTCGGACTGTGGGAGGAAACCGGAGCACCCGGAGGAAACCCACGCAGACACGGGGAGAATGTGCAAACTCCACATAGACAGTGACCCGAGCCGGGAATCGAACCCGGGTCCCTGGTGCTGTGAGGCAGCAGTGCTAACCACTGTGCCACCGTGCCGCCCTATACCTGAACTGTTCAATCTCTCTTCATATAACAAACTCCTCCTCTCTGGAATCAATCTAGTGAACCCCCTCTGAACTGCCTCCCATGCCACTACATCTTTCCTCCAATAAGGGGACCAAAACTGTGCACAATACTCCAGGTGCGGCCTCACCAATGCCTTGTATAGTTGCCAACTGTGGTAAACCACTGTTAGCTTATTGCCTGTGTGTGTGACGTGCGTGGACATGCCCCTGCCGGCCCCGCCTGGGACTCCTCCCCCCCCTGGTCCAGGTATAAGGTGACTGCTCCCCACCCCCCTGCCTCAGTCTCTGGACCAGTTCATCGGCATGGGTGTGCTCCAAGTCTTTTGCTAATAAAAGCCTATTTGTTCTTGCATACAAACTAGTCTTTGCTCGATTTGATAGTGCATCACCAACCATACTTCCTTACCTTTATATTCTATTCCTTTAGCTTTGGATCCAATTTCACTTGAGAAAAAGCTCTGATAAACCCCGCAAAGGGTCCCCACACCAGGTTTACACCAATGCCAACGTATCTCTTAGATGTTCTGCCAGGACTTGGTCACCCTGGGTGACACATGGTCAGACGTTGACCAGACAAGGCTGGCATATTTCTGGATGAGATTTCACAACAATAAATGTCCCTTGTCATGACTGAGACTAGCTTTAACTTCCAGGTTGATTTCAATTGCATCAGCTGCCGTGGTCCTTACCCGGTCTGGCCTACACGTCACTCCAGAGCCACAGCAATGGGGCTGAGGCTCAACCGTCCTCCAAGTAATGGACAATAAATGCTGGCCAGCCGGCGACGCCCGTGTCCCACAAATAAATAAAACACCATCTGGCCCAGCACTCAAAAACTGGCTCTCTCAAATGTACAATGGAATGTTCTCCTTGAAGAACGGCACGGTAGCACAGTGGTTAGCACTGCTGCCTCACAGTGCCAGGGACCTGGGTTCGAGTCCCGGCTTGGGTCACTGTCTGTGTGGAGTCTGCATGTTCTCCCCGTGTCTGCGTGGGTTTCCTCCGGGTGCTCCGGTTTCCTCCCACAGTCCAAAGATGTGCAGGTTAGGTGGATTGGCCATGCTAAATTGCCCCTTAGTGTCCGAAGATGTGTGGGGTTAGGGGGATTGGCCATGCTAAATTGCCCCTTAGTGTCCAAAGATGTGCAGGTTAGGTGGATTGGCTATGCTAAATTGCCCCTTAGTGTCCAAAGATGTGTGGGTTAGGTAGATTGGCCATGCTAAATTATCCCTTAATGTCCAAAGATGTGTGGGTTAGGTGGATTGGCCATGCTAAATTGTCCCTTAGTGTCCAAAGATGTGCAGGCGAGGTGGATTGGCCATGCTAAATTGCCCCTTAGTGTCCAAAGATGTGCAGGTTAGGTGGATTGGCCATGCTAAATTGCTCCTTAGTGTCCAAAGATGTGTGGGGTAGGTGGATTGGCCATGCTAAATTGCCCCTTAGTGTCCAAAGATGTGCAGGTTAGGTGGATTGGCCATGCTAAATTGCCCCTTAGTGTCCAAAGATGTGTGGGTTAGGTGGATTGGCCATGCTAAATTGCCCCTTAGTGTCCAAAGATATGTGGGTTAGGTGGATTGGCCATGCGAAATTGCCCCTTAGTGTCCAAAGATGTGTGGGTTAGGTGGATTGGCCATGCTAAGTTGCCCCTTAGTGTCCAAAGATGTGTGGGTTAGGTGGATTGGCCATGCTAAATTGCTCCTTAGTGTCCAAAGATGTGTGGGTTAGGTGGATTGGCCATGCTAAATTGCCCCTTAGTGTCTAAAGATGTACGGGTTAGGTGGATTGGCCATGCTAAATTGCCCCTTAATGTCAGGGAGACTAGGGTGGGATTGTGGTTGGTGTAGGCTTGATTGGGCCGAATGGCCTCCTTCTGCACTGTAGGGATTCTATGATTTTATGATAAGATTTCCCCTGCTCCTTCTCACCGTGCCCTCTGGGGTGCTTATCAAACAGGAACATAGTTGACC
Organism: Mustelus asterias; assembly: GCF_964213995.1. Taxonomy (NCBI): domain Eukaryota; kingdom Metazoa; phylum Chordata; class Chondrichthyes; order Carcharhiniformes; family Triakidae; genus Mustelus; species Mustelus asterias. The sequence continues at coordinate 3,801,153 of NC_135831.1, forward strand.
ATCATCCCTTTAGATGACAATGCTTTCTCTGCCTAGGTCTCTTATCCGTACCTTGTTCGGCCTCGGCAGGTTTCCGGTACAGTACTTCCTATTGTGAACGAAAGCTTGTTCTCTGAAGAACTGTTCCCGTTCCTGAACCTTCTGATAGTCCGGGACTGCTGGCCCTGCGATTAACTTCTTGCCTCGGAATGGGAATACGCGTTTGAAGCTTTCTGTCAAACAGCAGTTCAGTCAGCACCATTCCACACTCCCACCACTCTGCGTGAAGAAGCCCCTCCTAATATTCCCTTTAAACTTTTCCCCCTTCACCCTTAACCCATGCCCTCTGGTTTTTTTCTCCCCTAGCCTCAGTGGAAAAAGCCTGCTTGCATTCACTCTATCTATACCCATCAAAATCTTATACACCTCTATCAAATCTCCCCTCATTCTTCTACGCTCCAGGGAATAAAGTCCCAACCTATTCAATCTCTCTCTGCAACTCAGTTTCTCAAGTCCCGGCAACATCCTTGTGAACCTTCTCTGCACTCTTTCAATCTTATTAATATCCTTCCTGTAACTAGGTGATCAAAACTGTACACAATACTCCAAATTCGGCCTCACCAATGCCTTATATAACCTTACCATAACACTCCAACTTTTATACTCGATACTCCGATTTATAAAGGCCAATGTACCAAAGGCACTCTTTACGACCCTATCCACCTGTGACGTCGCTTTTAGGGAATTCTGCACCTGTATTCCCAGATCCCTCTGTTCAACTGCACTCTTCAGAGTCCTACCATTTACCCTGTACGTTCTACTTTGGTTTGTCCTTCCAAAGTGCAATATCTCACACTTGTATGCGTTAAATTCCATTTGCCATTTTTCAGCCCATTTTTCTAGTTGGTCCAAATCCCTCTGCAAGCTTTGAAAACCTTCCTCACTGTCCACTACACCTCCAATCTTTGTATCATCAGCAAATTTGCTGATCCAATTTACCACATTATCATCCAGATCATTGATATAGATGACAAACAACAATGGACCCAGCACTGATCCCTGAGGTACACCACTAGTCACAGGCCTCCACTCAGAGAAGCAATCCTCCACAACCACTCTCTGGCTTCTTCCATTGAGCCAGTGTCTAATCCAATTTACTACCTCCCCATGTATACCCAGTGACTGAACCTTCCTAACTGACCTCCCATGAGGGACCTTGTCAAAGGCCTTGCTGAAATCCAGGTAGTCAACATCCACCACCTTCCCTTCATCCACTTTCCTGGTAACCTCCTCGGAAAACTCTAATCGAAATCATAGAAACCCTACAGTACAGAAAGAGGCCATTCGGCCCATCGAGTCTGCACCGACCACAATCCCACCCAGGCCCTACCCCCATATCCCTACATATTCTACCCACTAATCCCTCTAACCTACGCATCCCAGGACACTAAGGGGCAATTTTAGCATGGCCAATCAACCTAACCCGCACATCTTTGGACTGTGGGAGGAAACCGGAGCACCCGGAGGAAACCCACGCAGACACGAGGAGAATGTGCAAACTCCACACAGACAGTGACCCAAGCCGGGAATCGAACCCGGGACCCTGGAGCTGTGAAGCAGCAGTGCTAACCACTGTGCCACCGTGCCGCCCAATAGATTGGTCAAACATGACCTACTATGCACAAAGCCATGTTGACTCTCCCTAATAAGTCCCTGTCTATCCAAATATTTGTAGATCCTATCCCTTATCAAACCTTCCAATAACTTGCCCACCACCGACGTCAAACTGACTGGCCTATAATTTCCCGGATTTCTTTTGGAACCTTTTTTAAACAACGGAACAGCATGAGCCACCCTCCAATCATCCGGCACCTCCCCCGTGAATACTGACATTTTAAATATGTCTGCCAGGGCCCTTGCAAGTTCAACACTAGCTTCCCTCAAGGCCCGTGGGAATACCCTGTCCGGTCCTGGGGATTTGTCCACTCTGATTTATCCACTCGTTCCTCTTTAACAGGGCTTTAATAGCGTGGACGCTCCTTTCTGCCTTGCCGTTGGATTGGTTTGGAGATACCTGGGGCAGCTGGTGAGGTGTAGCTCTCAGCGAAATGGTGAAATGGCCAATTGCGGACGAGTGTTGGACACCACTTGGTCCCGAATGCCATGAAGTGACTGATTCAGTGGCGCAGTGTGGAAACATTTCACTTCGATCTCCTGAGGAAGTAGTCCATGAGGAAGGATTCCCAGTTGTACGTAAATAGATCTATTCCCAATCCCACATCTGGTAGGGAACTGAGTGGTGGTAAGAACCTCCCTTTGGCCGAATTCATGTACACACCTGGCACTGATATTGATTTGATTTGATTTATTATTGTCACATGTATTGGGATACAGTGAAAAGTATTGTTTCTTGCGCGCTATACAGACAAAGCATACCATTCATAGAGTACAAAGGGGAGAAGGGTTTGATTTATTATTGTCACATGTATTGGGATACAGTGAAAAGTATTGTTTCTTGCGCACTATACAGACAAAGCATACCGTTCATAGAGTACAAAGGGGAGAAGGATTTGATTTATTATTGTCACATGTATTGGGATACAGTGAAAAGTATTGTTTCTTGCGCACTATACAGACAAAGCATACCGTTCATAGAGTACATAGGGGAGAAGGATTTGATTTATTATTGTCACATGTATTGGGATACAGTGAAAAGTATTGTTCCTTGCGCGCTCTACAGACAAAGCATACCGTTTATAGAGAAGGAAAGGAGAGAGTGCAGAATGTAGTGTTACAGTCATAGCTCGGGTGTAGAGAAAGATCAGCTTAATGCACAGCAAGATCCCATGGGTGGCGTCGCGATAGTGACTGGATTTTCAGCAGTGGTGATGACGGCTTGAGGGACGTCGTGTTGACCTGGACACCAGGGAGACCCTCCCGCCAAACCTCAGTTCTTCCCCAAAATAGTGACCGTGGGATCTTCTCTCATCCCCCCAAGAGGGCAGTCTGGGCCATCAACTTAATCATTGTGCAGAAGGAGGCCATTCGGTCCACCGAGTCTGCATCCACTCTCCAACACTGCATCTGACCCAGGCCCTATCCCCGTAACCACACATATTCACCCCATTAATCCCCCCGAAGCTACACATCTTTGGACACTAAGGGACAATTTAGCATGGCCAATCCACCTAACCTGCACATCTTTGGACACTAAGGGACAATTGAGCATGGCCAATCCACCTAACCTGAACATCTTTGGACTCTAAACGGCAATTTAGCACGGCCAATCCACCTAACCCGCACATCTTTGGACACTAAGGGGCAATTTAGCATGGCCAATCCACCTAACCTGCACATCTTTGGACACTAAGGGGCAATTTAGCACAGCCAATCCACCTAACCTGCACATCTTTGGACACTAAGGGACAATTGAGCACGGCCAATCCACCTAACCTGAACATCTTTGGACTCTAAACGGCAATTTAGCATGGCCAATCCACCTAACCCACACATCTTTGGACACTAAGGGGCAATTTAGCATGGCCAATCCACCTAACCCGCACATCTTTGGACACTAAGGGGCAATTTAGCATGGCCAATCCACCTAACCTGCACATCTTTGGACACTAAGGGGCAATTTAGCACAGCCAATCCACCTAACCTGCACATCTTTGGAAACTAAGAGGCAATTTAGCACGGCCAATCCACCTAACCCGCACATCTTTGGACACTAAGGGGCAATTTAGCATGGCCAATCCACCTAACCTGCACATCTTTGGACACTAAGGGGCAATTTAGCATGGCCAATCCACCTAACCTGCACATCTTTGGACACTTAAGGGGCAAATGAGCATGGCCAATCCACCTAACCTGCATATGCTTGGATTCCCGGCTTGGGTCACTGTCTGTGCGGAGTCTGCACGCTCTCCCCGTGTCTGGGTGGGTTTCCTCTGGGTTCTCCGGTTTCCTCCCACAGTCTGAAAGATGTGCCGATTAGGCGCATTGACCCGAACAGGCGCTTCACTGTGGCAACCAGGGGAATTTCACAGTAACTTCAGTAGCTAAAGGGACGATCCTTTAAAACAGAGATGAGGAGGAATTTCTTCAGCCAGAGGGCGGTGAATCTGTGGAACTCTTTGCCGCAGAAGGCTGTGGAGGCCGGGTCATTAAGACGGAGATAGATAGGTTGTTGATTAATGAGGGGGTCAGGGGTGATGGGGAAAAGGGCAGGAGAATGGGGATGGGAGAAATATCAGCCATGACTCAATGGCGGAGCAGACTCGATGGGCCGAGTGGCCTAATTCTGCTCCTATGTCTTATGGACTTCATTGCAGTGTTAACATAAGCCTTGCTTGTGACGAATAAATAAATAAAATGTTTGAGCATGTGGGACTGAGGAGCCCCTCGTGCCTGTTCCGCCATTCTTTTAGACAGTGGCTAATCGGGTTGTAGCCTCAAATCCACTATCCCGCCTGCACCTCCCTCCAGCAACCCCCCCCCCCCTCCCCCCGTAGCCCCTATCTGAGGCCCCATCCGCACAAGAGCACTTCCAGCACACCCCCGGCTGGAATACCGTGTTGAAGTCTCCGGAGTGGGGTTTGAACCCCTGACCTCCGGCCTCCACAGGCCGAGCTTCAGCACGAAGCCACGCATCAGGACAGCGCAGGTCTCTCAGTGTGTTTGTTTTAAAACGGTGCCAGGGGTCCAGAGCGCAGAGTCAGAGACAAAAAAAAAACACATTCGCTGGTGTTTTTCTTACCTCAGTCCACAGTGTAACCTGACGCCACACTGCCCCATCTATAAATAATTTTGAATAGAACCTGAAGCACAGACCATGGGTCGTGAGGCAGCCTTGGGTCAAACCCGATGTGACTGTTGCCTGTCCCACCATGACCGCCACCCAGAGAGACGCCATATCCACTGATGGAAGCGCTCCAGACAGCCTTTTGTCTTTGGTTCATCAAAAAACTCCCGACAAGTCAGTCTGTCAGTTCAACGCGAGGTCATCTGGTATAGTTATTGACGGAGGAAGGCACATCCACACATCTGGTGGAGCCAATACCCTCACGGGAGACTTCTAGGTCCTGAAGCAACGCTTTCGAGGGCTTGCAGTTTTTTTTTTTTTGCTTGTTATTCATCCTCCGCGTTACGTTGCAGGAAGCTGAGGTTAGCTACTCTCAAGGAAGGCGGGCTGCAGGCCAAAGGGAGCACTCTACGTGCTGTAGGACATGCCTGACTTGTCAGAGCAGTCACATCCAGGCGCTAACTGACCGTCCAGTCTGCTCGCTCGCAGGACCTGTCCAATCAGTTAAGGAGACAAGGGACAGAGCGGAGACAAAGAGGTTGTGAAGAGGCTGAGTTGTAAATAGAACATAGAACAGTACGGCGCAGAACAGGCCCTTCGGCCCACGATGTTGTGCCGAGCTTTATCCGAAACCAAGATCAAGCTATCCCACTCCCTATCATCCTGGTGTGCTCCACGTGCCTATCCAATAACCGCTTAAATGTTCCTAAAGTGTCTGACTCCACTATCACTGCAGGCAGTCCATTCCACACCCCAACCACTCTCTGCGTAAAGAACCTACCTCTGATATCCTTCCTATATCTCCCACCACGAACCCTATAGTTATGCCCCCTTGTAATAGCTCCATCCACCCGAGGAAATAGTCTTTGAACGTTCACTCTATCTATCCCCTTCATCATTTTATAAACCTCTATTGTGTATAAAATTATGAAAGGCATAGATAGGGTGAACGGTGGGAAGCTTTTCCCCAGGTCGGTGGTGATGTTCACGAGGGGTCATAGGTTCAAGGTGAAGGGGGGGAGGTTTA
>NC_135831.1:3811962-3904462 GCF_964213995.1 Mustelus asterias
GAGCCCAGTGCTGCAAAGGCACGGCTCTCAGCTTTGGTTCAAAGAGACGCTTAGAGGTGGCCACGCAACTCACCGCCTTGGGTCGAGAGCTTCAGGTTTTTGGACGTCCAGATCGCCAACAACCTGTCCTGGTTCCCCCCACCCCCCACCCCCTCCCCCCCTCACCCCCCACCCCCTCCACCCCCAACCCCCACACCCCCACCCACCCCCCTCCCCCCCAACCCTCCCCCCCCACCCTCCCCCCCCACCCCCCTTCCCCCCCCCACACCCCCCCCCCCAACCCCCTTCCCCCCCCACACCCCCGAACCCCCCCCACGCATCCCGGACATTCTCTCTTCCACCTTCTTCCGTCGGGAAGAAGATACAAAAGTCTGAGGTCACGCACCGACCGACTCAAGAACAGCTTCTTCCCTGCTGCCGTCAGACTTTTGAATGGACCTACCTCGCATTAAGTTGATCTTTCTCTACACCCGAGCTATGACTGTAACACTACATTCTGCACTCTCTCCTTTCCTTCTCTATGAACGGTATGCTTTGTCTGTATAGCGCGCAAGAAACAATACTTTTCACTGTATCCCAATACATGTGACAATAATAAATCAAATCAAATCCTTCTCCCCTATGTACTCTATGAACGGTATGCTCTGTCTGTATAGTGCGCAAGAAACAATACTTTTCACTGTATCCCAATACATGTGACAATAATAAATCAAATCCTTCTCCCCTAGGTACTCTATGAACAGTATGCTTTGTTTCGCGTGCAAGAAGCAATACTAAGGGGCGGCACGGTAGCACAGTGGGTTAGCACTGCTGCTTCACAGCTCCAGGGACCTGGGTTCGATTTCCGGCTCGGGTCACTGTCTGTGTGGAGTTTGCACATTCTCCCCGTGTCTGCGTGGGTTTCCTCCGAGTGCTCCGGTTTCCTCCCACAGTCCAAAGATGTGCGGGTGAGGTTGATTGGCCATGCTAAAATTGCACCTTAGTGTCCTGGGACGCGTGGACTTGCGGGTAAAATATGTAGGGATATGGGGGTAGGGCCTGGGTGGGATTGTGGTCGGTGCAGACTCGATGGGCCAAATGGCCTCTTTCTGTACTGTAGGGTTTCTATGATTTCTATGAATGCTTTTCACTGTATCCCAATACATGTGACAATAATAAATCAAATCCTTCTCCCCTATGTACTCTATGAACGGTATGCTTTGTCTGTATAGCGCGCAAGAAACAATACTTTTCACTGCATCCCAATACATGTGACAATAATAAATCAAATCCTTCTCCTCTATGTACTCTATGAACGGTATGCTTTGTCTGTATAGCGCGCAAGAAACAATACTTTTCACTGCGTCCCAATACATGTGACAATAATAAATCAAATCCTTCTCCTCTATGTACTCTATGAACGGTATGCTTTGTCTGTATAGCGCGCAAGAAACAATACTTTTCACTGCGTCCCAATACATGTGACAATAATAAATCAAATCAAAATTAAAATCTCCTGCTTCGTAGCACACTCCTCCGTAACAATCTCTGTGCTATTCCACATCACATTGCATTAAACATTCAAAGATGCTCTTTCGGAGAGTTGGTTTCCTTCCACACTCCGAAGATATGTAAGCTCGGGGGGGGGCGGGGGATCAAATGTGCGGGGTTACGGGGATAGCGGAGAGGGGGCGGGTGGACCTGGGTAAGATGCTCTGTCGGAGAGTCAGTGCAGACTCCATTGGCCGAATGGCCTCCTTCTGCACTGTAAGGATTCCGTGAGGTTGATTGGGAAAATCACACATCGGCCAGGATTCTCCGGCCGTTCTCACGCAGCCTGCCAACGCTGCCAGCGAGGACATGGAATTTGGCGCTCAGCCAAATCTCTGTTCGCTGCAGCGGGACCAGAGAATCCCGCTGGCGTGGCGGGGGGGGAAGGAGAGGAGGGGAGGTGGTGGTAGAGGGGGGGGGACGGTGGTGGGAGGGAGAGAGGGAACATCTTGCATTCTTGTTTATATATTCCGAGGGCTGTCTACCAGGTCAAAGAGGCAATTTTAGGTGATGACGTGGAGGTGCCGGCGTTGGACTGGGGTAAACAGAGTAAGAAGTCTCACAACACCAGGTTAAGGTCCAACAGGTTTATTTGGAATCACGAGCTTTCGGAGCGCTGCTCCTTCATCAGGTGAGTGGAGAGGTAGATTCACAAACACGGCATATACAGACAGAGGCACAATCGCAAGATAATGGTTGGAATGCGAGTCTTTACAGGTAATCAGGTCTTTACAGGTACAGACAGTGCGAGTGGAGAGAGGGATAATCACAGGTTAAAGAGGGGTGAATTGTCCAACCATTATCTTGCGATTGTGCCTCTGTCTGTATATGCCGTGTTTGTGAATCTACCTCTCCACTCACCTGATGAAGGAGCAGCGCTCCGAAAGCTCGTGATTCCAAATAAACCTGTTCAATTTTAGGTGTGATTTGAAGGCAGAAAGTATCATAGAATCATAGAAACCCTACAGTGCAGAAAGAGGCCATTCGGCCCATCAAGTCTGCATCGAACACAATCCCACCCAGGCCCTATTCCAGTAACCCCACATATTTACCCTAGCTAGTCCCCTGACACTAGGGTCAATTTAGCATGGCCAATCCATCTAACCTGCACATCTTTGGACACTAAGGGACAATTTAGCATGGCCAATCCACCTAACCTGCACATCTTTGGACACTAAGGGGCAATTTAGCATGGCCAATCCACCTAACCCGCACATCTTTGGACACTAAGGGGCAATTTAGCATGGCCAATCCACCTAACCCGCACATCTTTGGACACTAAGGGGCAATTTAGCATGGCCAATCCACCTAACCCGCACATCTTTGGACACTAAGGGGCAATTTAGCATGGCCAATCCACCTAACCTGCACATCTTTGGACACTAAGGGGCAATTTAGCATGGCCAATCCACCTAACCTGCACATCTTTGGACACTAAGGGGCAATTTAGCATGGCCAATCCACCTAACCCACACATCTTTGGACACTAAGGGGCAATTTAGCATGGCCAATCCACCTAACCCGCACATCTTTGGACACTAAGGGGCAATTTAGCATGGCCAATCCACCCTAACCTGCACATCTTTGGACACTAAGGGGCAATTTAGCATGGCCAATCCACCTAACCTGCACATCTTTGGACACTAAGGGGCAATTTAGCATGGCCAATCCACCTAACCTGCACATCTTTGGACACTAAGGGGCAATTTAGCACGGCCAATCCACCTAACCTGCACATCTTTGGACACTAAGGGGCAATTTAGCACGGCCAATCCACCTAACCTGCACATCTTTGGACACTAAGGGGCAATTTAGCACGGCCAATCCACCTAACCTGCACATCTTTGGACACTAAGGGGCAATTTAGCATGGCCAATCCACCTAAAGATGGATTGGCCATGTTAAATTGCCCCATAGTGTCAGAGGGATTAGCTAGGGTAAATGCATGGGGTTATGGGGATACGGCCTGGGTGGGGTTGTGGTCGGTGCAGACCCGATGGGCCAAATGGCCTCCTTCTGCACTGCAGGGATTCTCTGAAATAAGATCTGGAATTATTTTAAAGTTTATTCATTATTAGTGTCACAAGTAAGGCTTACATTAACACCGCAATGAAGTTACTGTGAAATTCCCCTAGCCGCCACACTGCGGCGCCTGTTCGGGTAACACTGAGGGAGAATTTAGCACGGCCAATCCACCCTAACCTGCACGGATTTCGGACTGTGGGAGGAAACCGGAGCACCCGGAGGAAACCCACGCAGACACGGGGGGAGAACGTGCAGACTCCGCACAGACAGTGACCCAAACCGGGAATCGAACCCGGCTCTCTCGCGCTGTGAGGCAGCAGTGCTAACCCGCTGTGCCACCGTGCCAAGTGCAACTCGGGATGGGCAGTAAACGCTGGCCAGCCGCCGACGCCCGTGTCCCACGAATGAATAAAGAAAGCACGACACAGTGGCGGATGGGTGAACGCGTTTCGAACCATTTTCTCATGGTTAAAACCCTGAAGCAATTGGGCCCGCTTTGAGCTTGTAACCCGGGTGGATGGATCAACTCAACTCCACGGAGCAACAGACTGTAACCTGCTGAAGAGATGAGGCTGCGAATGTCTGTGGGCTTCTCCTGCATGACTTTGCTGCTGAATCTGTAACCTTGAGAGAAATAGCAGCCTCACAGTGTGGCTGTATTCTGAATCTGCAGTGCACCCTCATGGACACCAGTGGCAGTGGATGCAGCTGCGTGTGTGCGTGTGTGTGACAAGAACTTCCTTCACATGGCATTTACAACACTGGTCTTTGTCGGAGTCTCAGCTCCACACAAGCATCCCCCCACCTCACCCCCTCTTCACCTCATCCCCATATCCGCTGCCTCGGGGAAAAGCAGCCGGCATAATCAAGGACCCCCCCACGCACCCCCGGACATTCTCTCTTCCACCTTCTTCCGTCGGGAAAAAGGTACAAAAGTCTGAGGTCACGCACCGACCGACTCAAGAACAGCTTCTTCCCTGCTGCTGTCAGACTTTTGAATGGACCTACCTCGCATTAAGTTGATCTTTCTCTACACCCTAGCTATGACTGTAACACTTCATTCTGCACTCTCTCCTTTCCTTCTCCCCTATGTACTCGATGAACGGTATGCTTTGTCTGTATAGTGCGTAAGAAACAATACTTTTCACTGTATCCCAATACATGTGACAATAATAAATCAAATCAAATCAATCAAAGTGTGGCCCAGAGGTTCTGTGCAAGTTTAACATGACCTCTGTGCTTTTGAATTCCATTCCTTCAGTAATTTGCTGGTCTTGTACTGCATTTGAATAGCGCCTTTATAATGGATCAATGAGATAATTGGTTGTATGGAATTTTGGTGACAGCTGTGTGCCATTCCGGTGGCCACATTATAGGAAGGATATGAACGCACTGGAGGGGGTGCAGAGGAGATTCACCAGGATGCTGCCTGGGATGGAACATTTAACTTATGGAGAGAGGTTGGGGAGGCTTGAGTTCTTTCTGTTGTCTGCTAAATGTACCATGGCCAATCCAGCTAACCTGCACATCATTGGACACTAAGGGGCAATTTAGCACGGCCAATCCACCTAACCCGCACATCTTTGGACACTAAGGGGCAATTTAGCATGGCCAATCCATCTAACCTGCACATCTTTGGACACTAAGGGGCAATTTAGCATGGCCAATCCATCTAACCTGCACATCTTTGGATAGAACATAGAACATTACAGCGCAGTACAGGCCCTTCGGCCCTCGATGTTGCGCCGACCAGTGAAACCAATCTAAAGCCCCTCTAATCTACACTATTCCAATATCATCCATATGTTTATCCAATAACCATTTGAATGCTCTTAATGTTGACGAGTCCACTACTGCTGCAGGCAGGGCATTCCACGCCCTTACTACTCTCTGAGTAAAGAGCCTATCTCTGACATCTGTCCTATATCTCTCATCTCTCAATTTAAAGCTATGTCCCCTCGTGCTAGCCATCACCATCCGAGGAAAAAGGCTCTCACTGTCCACCCTATCTAATCCTCTGATCATCATGTATGCCTCTATTAAGTCACCTTCTTCTCTCTAATGAAAACAACCTCAAGCCCCTCAGCCTTTCCTCATACGATCTTCCCACCATACCAGGCAACATCCTGGTAAATCTCCTCTGCACCCTTTCCAACACTTCCACATCTTTCCTATAATGCGGCGACCAGAACTGTACGCAATACTCCAAGTGCGGCCGCACCAGAGTTTTGTACAGTTGCAGCATGACCTCCTGGCTCCGAAACTCAATCCCTCTACCAATAAAAGCTAACACACCGTATGCCTTCTTAACAACCCTATCAACCTGGGTGCCAACTTGGATACTAAGGGGCAATTTAGCATGGCCAATCCACCTAACCTGTACATCTTTGGACACTAAGGGGCAATTTAGCACGGCCAATCCACCTAACCTGCACATCTTTGGACACTAAGGGGCAATTTAGCATGGCCAATCCACCTAACCTGCACATCTTTGGACACTAAGGGACAATTTAGCACGGCCAATTCACCTAGCCTGCACATCTTTGGACACTAAGGGGCAATTTAGCACGGCCAATTCACCTAGCCTGCACATCTTTGGACACTAAGGGGCAACTTAGCATGGCCAATCCGTAAAACGTACACATCTTTGGACACTAAGGGGCAATTTAGCATGGCCAATCCACCTAACCTGCACATCTTTGGACACTAAGGGGCAATTTAGCATGGCCAATCCACCTAACGTACATATCTTTGGACACTAAGGGGCAATTTAGCACGGCCAATCCACCTAACCTGCACATCTTTGGACACTAAGGGGCAATTTAGCATGGCCAATCCACCTAACCCGCACATCTTTGGACACTAAGGGGCAATTTAGCATGGCCAATCCACCTAACCTGCACATCTTTGGACACTAAGGGGCAATTTAGCATGGCCAATCCACCTACCGTACATATCTTTGGATACTAAGGGGCAATTTAGCACGGCCAATCCACCTAACCTGCACATCTTTGGACACTAAGGGGCAATTTAGCATGGCCAATCCACCTAACCTGCACATCTTTCGGAATTATAGGAATCTGGAGCACCTGGAGGAAACCCATGCAGACACAAAGCCTGGTCCTTGGCAAGTATATATATATATCAAGAGCTGGTAAGGGAAAAGCTATGAAACTTTAATAAATAATACACCAGTCACTTTGTGCCACATTTTATTTCACAACACTAAAGTGCAAAGGGACTTGGGAGTCCTAGTCCAGGATTCTCTAAAGGTAAACTTGCAGGTTGAGTCCGTAATTAAGAAAGCAAATGTAATGTTGTCATTTATCTCAAGAGGCTTGGAATACAAAAGCAGGGATGTACTTCTGAGGCTTTATAAAGCACTGGTTAGGCCCCATTTGGAGTACTGTGAGCAATTTTGGGCCCCACACCTCAGGAAGGACATACTGGCACTGGAGCGGGTCCAGCGGAGATTCACACGGATGATCCCAGGAATGGTAGGCCTGACATACGATGAACGTCTGAGGATCGTGGGATTATATTCATTGGAGTTTAGGAGGTTGAGGGGAGATCTGATAGAAACTTACAAGATAATGAACGGCTTAGATAGGATGGACGTAGGGAAGTTGTTTCCATTAACAGGGGAGACTAGGACGCGGGGGCACAGCCTTAGAATAAAAGGGAGTCACTTTAGAACAGAGATGAGGAGAAATTTCTTCAGCCAGAGAGTGGTGGGTCTGTGGAATTCATTGCCACAGAGGGCTGTGGAGGCCGAGACGTTGAGCGTCTTCAAGACAGAAATGGATAAATTCTTGATTTCTCGAGGAATTAAGGGCTATGGGGAGAGAGCGGGTAAATGGAGTTGAAATCAACCATGATTGAATGGTGGAGTGGACTCGATGGGCCGAATGGCCTTACTTCCGCTCCTATGTCTTATGGTCTTATGGTCCTGCGAAATGTCTTGGGGCGTTGCATTCGGTGAAAGGCGCCACAGAAACACAGGTTGTTGTTGTTGTTGTAAAGCACTCTGCAGCGCTCCCTGGCATGGCCGAGGGACGATGTGTACCTGGGAGGTCCGAGGCAGTGGCGGCGCGGTCCGCTCTTGTCGCGTCCCTGACACTCGTTGACCTTGCAAGTCTCGCTGTGAATGGGAAGCGGGGCGAGGCCGCCGCCATCTTGTGGAGGTCGCGGCGCATGTGCGTTCGGGAGCAGCGGGCCCAGGGATCGGCGGCGGACGGGCGAGCCCGGGTTTGTGCTTCTCTCCCAGTCTGACTGGCGGCGGCGGCCCCCAGGGCTGTGCGGCCCTGGGAGGCATCACCATTCCTGGGCATTGAACACTGGCTATTCTACCCTGGGAGGCATCACCAGTCCTGGGCAATGAGCACTGGCTCTTCAACCCTGGGAGGCATCACCATTCCTGGGCAGTGAGCATTGACTATTCAGCACTGGGAGGCATCACCATTCTGGGACTGAGAGCTCCGGCTCTTCAACCCTGGGAGGCATCACCATTCTGGGACTGTTAGGACTGGCCATTCAGCTCTGGGAGGCATCACCATTCCTGGGCATTGACCGCTGGCTATTCAGCCCTGGGAGGCATCACCATTCCTGGGCAGTGAGCATTGACTATTCAGCACTGGGAGGCATCACCATTCTGGGACTGAGAGCACCGGCTATTCAGCCCTGGGAGGCATCACTTTTCTGGGACTGTTAGGACTGGCTATTCAGCCCTGGGAGGCATCACCGTTCCTGGGCAGTGAGCACCGGCTCTTCAGCCCTGGGAGGCATCACCATTCTGGGACTGTGAGCACCGGCTCTTCAGCCCTCGGAGGCTTCGCTATTCTGGGGTGGTGAGCATTGGCCATTTGGCCACGGGAGGCATCACCATTCCTGGGCACAGCGCACTGGTTGTTTGGTTCTGGGTTATGAGTCGGTGTGTTTTTAATCTTTCACGGACTGTTGGCACTTGCCGGGTCAGCATTTGTCCATCTCTGATTGCCCCTTGAACTGAGTGTTGGCCACTTCAGAGGTACAGGTAAAAGTCAACCCCATTGGCTGTGGCTCTGGAGTCACGTGTAGGCCAGACCGGGGTAAGGACGGCAGATTTCCTTCCCTAAAGGAACCAGACGGGTTTTTCCGACAACGGGTCATCAGTAGATTCTTAATTCCGGATATTTTTTATTTGAATGCAAATTCCACCACATGCCGTGGCGGGATTCAAATTTTGTTTTTAGTTTATTTATTTATTAGTGTCACAAGTTGGCTTACATTAACGCTGCAATGAAGTTACTGTGAAAATCCCCCTAGTCGCCCCACACTCTGGCGCCTGTTCGGGTAACACAGAGGGAGAATTTAGCACGGCCAATGCACCCTAACCAGCACGTCTTTCGGACTGTGGGAGGAAACCCACGCAGACACGGGGAGAATGTGCAGACTCCACACAGACAGTGACCCAAGCCGGGAATCGAACCCGGGTCCCTGGCACTGTGAGGCAGCAGTGCGAACCACTGTGCTGCCCCATTAGTGAACCAGATGGGTTTTTCCGACAATGGATCATGAGTAGATTCTTAATCATAGAAACCCTACAGTGCAGAAGGAGGCCATTCGGCCCATCGAGTCTGCACCGACCACAATCCCACCCAAGGCCCTACCCCCACATATTTTACCCGCTAATCCCTCTAACCTACACATCCCAGGACTCTTAAGGGGCAATTTTTTTAACCTGGCCAATCAACCTAACCCGCACATCTTTGGACTGTGGGAGGAAACCGGAGCACCCGGAGGAAACCCACGCAGACACGAGGAGAACGTGCAAACTCCACACAGACAGTGACCCGAGCCGGGAATCGAACCCGGGACCCTGGAGCTGTGAAGCAGCAGTGCTAACCACTGTGCTACCGTGCCGCCCAATTAATTCCAGATATTTTTTGATTGAATTCAAATCCCACCATCTGCCGTGGCGGGATTCGAACCCGGGTCCCTGGCGCTGTGAAGCAGCAGTGCTAACCACTGTGCTACCGTGCCGCCCAATTAATTCCAGATATTTTTTGATTGAATTCAAATCCCACCATCTGCCGTGGCGGGATTCGAACCCGGGTCCCTGGCGCTGTGAAGCAGCAGTGCTAACCACTGTGCTACCGTGCCGCCCATTAATTCCAGATATCTTTTGATTGAATTCAAATCCCACCATCTGCTGTGGCGGGATTCGAACCCGGGTCCCTGGCGCTGTGAGGCAGCAGTGCCAACCACTGTGCTGCCCCATTAGTGAACCAGATGGGTTTTTCCGACAATGGATCATGAGTAGATTCTTAATTCCAGATATTTTTTGATTGAATTCAAATCCCACCATCTGCCGTGGCGGGATTCGAACCCAGGTCCCTGGCGCCGGGAGGCAGCAGTGCTAGCCCACTGTGCCGCCCAGAACAGTAGCTCAGTTTCTGGATTAACAGTCTCGCGATAACATCACTAAGGTTGTGTGGCCTCCTCCAACGCTCATTCGCTCACTCCTCCCGTTATGTGTCCTTGCAGTGAGCATGGCTGAAAACCAGGCCTTGGCGCCGGCTTCGGAGGGCGCGTTGGACATGGACCAGGTTGAGTACACCCTGCGCAAGAGACTGCCACGCAAGCTCCCGAAACGCAAGAACGACATCTACGTCAACATGAAGACGGACTTCAAAGCCCAGCTGGCCCGCTGCCAGAAGATGCTGGACGGCGGCTGCTTCAGCGAGATCTGCATCCACGGCCTGGGGCTGGCCATCAACCGGGCGATCAACATCGCCCTGCAGCTCCAGGGCGGCAGCTTTGGGGCGCTGCAGATCGCCGCCAACACCTCCACCGTCGAGCTGGTGGACGACTTGGAGCTGGACGAGGGAGAGCCCCTCACTCGCACCAGGAACAACTCCGCCATCCACATCAAGGTCTTCCACACCCTCCCCAAATAGCGACGGACGGGGTAAAAAGCATTCCTGAACAACCTCCTCGGATCTCATTTCCCCTTCGCTGCGTATCCGGGGCGCTGAGTCAGCTTCCTTTGCAGTGTTTTTGCCTAAAATATTTATTTCTCCGAGCAAAATTAATTCCTGTTGTTAATTCAGTTAATGTGCTGTGCTTCTGTCTGCATTGTTATGTACAGTGTATAAGAGGTATGAAGACCATAATCTCACAAAGGAAGAAGGACTGAATGTTACGCCCGAGTGTTTCTTTAACCCTGTACTTATAATTCATTTACTTCACTTTAATCTCGTTTTTTTTTTAATTCATTCGTGGGACATGGGGTGTCGCTGGCTGGGCCCAGCATTTCTTGCCCGTCCCTAGTTGCCCCTTGAGAAGGTGGTGGTGAGCTGCCATCTTGAACCCGCTGCAGTCCACCCGCTGTGGGTTGCAACTGAGTGTCCCTCTCGACCATTTCAGAGGGGCGTTTTGAGAGTCCAGCACATTGCAGTGGCTCTGGAGCCGCACGTAGGCCAGACCGGGTAAGGACGGCAGATCCCCAAACGCTGGCTGTTTGGTTATGAAACACCAGTTGTTCAAGGCATGATGACTCTGCATTGACTCCATGGTTCTGGGATACGAGTCCCTGTTTTTGGTTCAGTCTTTTAAGACCATAAGACATAGGAGCGGAAGTAAGGCCATTCGGCCCATCATGGGTTGTTGGCCTTGCCGTGCCAGCGTTTGCCCATGCCTAATTGCCCCCTGAACCGAGTGTCGCGCTCGGTCATTTCAGAGGTACAGGTAAAAGTCAACCACGTTGGCTGTGGCTCTGGGGAGTCACTAGTAGTCATGATGTGGAGATGCCGGCGTTGGACTGGGGTAAGCACAGTAAGAAGTCTCACAACACCAGGTTAAAGTCCAACAGGTTTATTTGGTAGCAAATACCATAAGCTTTCGGAGCGCTGCTCCTTCGTCAGATGGAGTGGATATCTGTTCTCCAACAGTGCACAGACACAGAAAACAAGTTACAGAATACTAATTAGATTGCAAATCTCTACAGCCAGCCAGGTCTTAAAAGGTACAGATAATGTGGTTGGAGGGAACATTAAACACAGGTTAAAGAGATGTGTATTGTCTCCAGACAGAACAGCTGGTGAGATTATGCAAGACCAGGAGGCAAGCTGTGGGGGTTACTGATAATGTGACATAAATCCAACATCCCGGTTTAGGCCGTCCTCATGTGTGCGGATGTGCACTGTTGGAGAACAGAGACCACTCCATCTGACGAAGGAGCAGCAAGCTCCGAAAGCTTATGGTATTTGCTACCAAATAAACCTGTTGGACTTTAACCTGGTGTTGAGTCACAAGTAGGCCAGACAAGAGTAAGGACGGCAGATTTCCTTCCCTAAAGGGACGTGAGTGATCCAGATGGGGTTTTTCCGACAATGGGTCCTTCCCTAAAGAGCGTGGGGTAGCACAGTGGGTTAGCACTGCTGCTTCACAAACGCCAGGGACCCGGGTTCGATTCCCGGTTTGGGTCACTGTCTGTGCGGAGTCTGCATGTTCTCCCCGTGTCTGCGTGGGTTTCCTCCGGGTGCTCCGGTTTCCTCCCACATTCTGAAAGACGTGCTGGTCAGGGTGCATTGACCCCGAACAGGTGCTGGACGGTGGCAGCTCGGGGAATTTCACAGTAACTTCATTGCAGTGTTAATGTGTAAGCCTTACTTGTGACACCAGTAAATAAACTTTAACTTTAAGATGAACCAGACGGTTTTCTTTCTGACAAGTGTCAGCAATTAATTCCAGATTTAAAAAAATTGAATTCAAATTCCACCATCTGCCGTAGCGGGATTTCAACCCCCCGCAATTTTGATTTGCTTGCTGAAACTTAGAAATCTAAGAAACTCTACAGTGCAGAAGGAGGCCATTCGGTCCATCGAGTCTGCACCGACCACAATCCCACCCAGGCCCTATCTCCATAACCCCATGCATTTACCCCGCTGATCCCTCTAAGCGACACATCCCGGGACACTAAGGGGCAATTTAGCACGGCCAATGCACCCTAACCAGCACATCTTTCAGAGTGTGGGAGGAAACCGGAGCACCCGGAGGAAACCCACGCAGACACGGGGGGAGAACGTGCAGATTCCTCACAGACAGTGACCCAAGCCGGGAATCGAACCTGGGTCCCTGGCGCTGTGAGGCAGCAGTGCTAACTTGCTGTGCTACCGCGTGGCACCATCACTTCCGGCTCTGAAGGTTACGTGTTTAATCCCTGTTCTGGGGCAAGGCTGACACCTCACCATGGCACAGAGGGAGTGCTGTATTGTTGACGGTGTTGGCAGCTGTGTTGGGGGGGGCGGGGAGGTTTAAACGTTTTAGGTCGATGATATGCAAGATCCCAGAGACGATATTTGAAGGTGAGTCCCTGCCTAACCCTCCCCTGGTGTCCTGAATTAATAATTACCAATCAACCAACGTCATCATCCAGTCATCATCGCTGTGCTTCTTGCGGGATCTTGCTGTGCGAAAATCGATCTGTCAGGCTTCCCACATTACAACAGGGGCTAGATTTCAAACACTACTTCCTTGGCTGTAATGCAGTGAACGGGTGCTATATAAAGGCAGCTCTCCTCACTGCGATGAATACAACCCGAGTTTGGACGTCTGTTAGATAGAATCTACAGCGCGGAAGGAGGCCATTCGCCCCATCGAGCCTGCACCGGCAACAATCCCACCCTGGCCCTATCCCCGTAACACCACATATCTATCCTCCTAATTCCCCTGGCAAGAAGGGGCAATTTTAACATGGCCAATCCACCTAAACCCGCGCATCTTTGGACTGTGGGAGGAAACCGGAGCACCCGGAGGAAACCCACGCAGACACGGGGAGAATGTGCAGATTTCGCACAGGCAGTGACCGCAAGCCGGGAATCGAACCCGGGTCCCTGGCGCTGTGAGGCAGCAGTGCTAACCACTGCGCCGCTGTGCTGTTGTTGCAGTTGTATCGTCTACTCAATAATAGTAGCTGATGTAAAAAGAGTAAGCCAACTCTCTCAATCCCCTCTTCCCCCTCCACCCCCGTCTGAAGGTATCACTGCCATATCCCAGTGACAATTCACACCAGCTTAGAAACTAGGAGGAGGCCCTTCGAGCCTCCTCCACCATTCATTTTGATCACGGCGAATGATCAAATTCAATATCCTGATTTCCCCACTCCTTATCCCCCATATCCCTCGATCCCTTTAGCCCCAAGAGCGATATCTAATTCCTTCTTGAAATCACACAACGTTTTGGCCTCAACTACTTTCTGTGGGAGTGAATTCCACCACTCTCTGGGTGAAGAAATCTCTCCTCACCTCAGTCCTAAAAGATTTACCCCTCAGTGACTTTTAAGGGGGCGTCTTGACAAATACATGAATAGGATGGGAATAGGGGGATACGGTCCCCGGCAGGGTAGGGGGTTTTGGTTCAGTAGGGCAGCATGGTCAGTGCAGGCTTGGAGGGCCGAAGGGCCTTTTCCTGTGCTGTAACGTTAGAACAAAGAACAGTACAGCACAGGAAACAGGCCCTTCGGCCCTCCAAGCCTGTGCCGCTCATTGGTCCAACTAGACCATTCGTTTGTATCCCTCCATTCCCAGGCTGCTCATGTGACTATCCAGGTAAGTCTTAAACGATGCCAGCGTGTCTGCCTCCACCACCCTACTTGGCAGCGCATTCCAGGCCCCCACCACCCTCTGTGTAAAAAACATCCCTCTGATATCTGAGTTATACCTCGCCCCTCTCACCTTGAGCCCGTGACCCCTCGTGATCGTCACCTCCGACCTGGGAAAAAGCTTCCCACTCTTCACCCTATCTATACCCTTCATAATTTTGTACACCTCTATTAGGTCTCCCCTCATTCTCTGTCTTTCCAGGGAGAACAAGCCCAGTTTACCCAATCTCTCCTCATAGCTGAGACCCTCCATACCAGGCAACATCCTGGTAAACCTTCTCTGCACTCTCTCTAACGCCTCCACGTCCTTCTGGTAGTGCGGCGACCAGAACTGGACGCAGTACTCCAAATGTGGCCTAACCAGCGTTCTATGCAGCTGCATCATCAGACTCCAGCTTTTATACTCTATACCCCGACCTATAAAGGCAAGCATACCATATGCCTTCTTCACCACCTTCTCCACCTGTGCTGCCACCTTCAAGGATTTGTGGACTTGTACACCTCGGTCCCTCTGTGTTTCTATATATAGTCTTGGTGGCTCTGTCATTTATTGTATAACTTCCCCCTACATTATTTCTTCCAAAATGCATCACTTCACATTTATCTGGATTAAATTCCATCTGCCATTTCTCCGCCCAATTTTCCAGCTTATCTATATCCCGCTGTATTGTCCGACAATGTTCATCGCTATCCGCAAGTCCAGACATCTTCGTGTCATCCGCAAACTTACTGATAACACCAGTTATACCTTCTTCCAAATCATTTATATATATCACAAATAGCAGAGGTCTCAATACAGAGCCCTGCGGAACACCACTGGTCACAGACCTCCAGCCGGAAAAAGACCCTTCGACCACTACCCTCTGTCTCCTGTGGCCAAGATGTGGAGATACCGACGTTGGACTGGGGTGAACACAGTGAGAGTTTTAACAACGCCAGGTTAAAGTCCAACAGGTTTATTTGGTAGCCAATACCATGAGCTTTCGGAGCACTGCTCCTTCGTTAGATGGAGTGGAAATGTGCTCTCAAACAGTGCACAGAGACAAAATCAAGTTACAGTTCTGTAACTTCAAAATCAATTTGTAACTTGATTTTGTGTCTCTGTGCACTGTTTGAGAGCAGATATCCACTCCATCTGACGAAGGAGCAGCGCTCCTGTGGCCAAGCCAGTTTTCTACCCATCTAGCCACCTCTCCTTGTATCCCATGAGCCTTAACCTTCTTAACCAACCTGCCATGAGGGACTTTGTCAAATGTTGTTTGTATTTTATCCTCAAACTATGACCCCCTAATTCCGATGTGGAGATGCCGGCGTTGGACTGGGGTGAACACAGTAAGAGTTTTAACAACGCCAGGTTAAAGTCCCAACAGGTTTATTTGGTAGCAAATACCATTAGCTTTCGGAGCGCTGCTCCTTTGTCAGATGGAGTGGAATTCCGAGCATGATGTAACTTCCGATTGAGTCGCCGAAATAGAGACCAAGGAATATTTAACCAATGATCTGTTAGTGTGAAGCACGTGACTACGTATTTTGCCTTTGTTACGGTTTCCCTATGTTATCCCTATTCTATACACTCTGTGGGGGAGATTGGGAGCATAGTCCTTGCTGGGATCATTAACTTACCACGAATGTGGTTTTTGCACATTATCAGGTGGAAGGTCTTCCACCTCCAATTGTCTCAATGAATTGGTGCCATGTTCCTGGACACTGGCTGATGTTCCCCTCACCTCTCACTGCCCACGAGCCCATCGCTGAAGTGGGTATCTTGCCATGTTCCAGTGGAGCTCCTCCCAACATTCACATATCCTAAAGGAATCCCTCAAAACATCTCCCTCTACATTTTCACCACCAAACACTCCCAGGACAGGTACAGCATGGTGTTAGATACAGAGTAAAGCTCCCTCTACTCTGTCCCCATCAAACACTCCCAGGACAGGTACAGCATGGGGTTAGATACAGAGTAAAGCTCCCTCTACTCTGTCCCCATCAAACACTCCCAGGACAGGTACAGCACGGGGTTAGATACAGAGTAAAGCTCCCTCTACACTGTCCCCCATCAAGCACTCCTGGGACAGGTACAGCACAGGGTTAGATACAGAGTAAAGTTCCCACTGCACTGTCCCCATCAAACACTCCCAGGACAGGTACAGCACGGAGTTAGATACAGAGTAAAGCTCCCTCGACACTGTCCCCCATCAAGCACTCCCAGGACAAATACAGCACGGGGTTAGATATAGAGTAAAGCTCCCACTACACTGTCCCCCATCAAACACTCCCAGGACAGGTACAGCATGGGGTAAGATACAGAGTAAAGCTCCCTCTACACTGTCCCCATCAAACACTTCCAGGACTGGTACAGCACGGGGTTAGATACAGAGTAAAGCTCCCTCTACACTGTCCCCCATCAAACACTCCCAGGACAGGTGCAGCCCGGGGTTAGATACAGAGTAAAGCTCCCTCTGCACTGTCCCCCATCAAACACTCCCACGACAGGTACAGCACGGTGTTAGATACAGAGTAAAGCTCCCTCTACACTGTCCCCCATCAAACACATCCAGGACAAGTACAGCACGGGGTTAGGTACAGAGTAAAGCTCCCTCTACACTGTCCCCATCAAACACTCCCAGGACAGGTACAGCACGGGGTTAGATACAGAGTAAAGCTCCCTCTGCACTGTCGCCCATCAAACACTCCCAGGACAGGTACAGCACGGGGTTAAATACAGAATAACGCTCCCTCTACACTGTTCCCATCAAACACTCCCAGGACAGGTACAGCACGGGGCTAGATACAGATTAAAGCTCCCTCTACACTGTCCCCCATCAAACACTCCCAGGACAGGTACAGCATGGGGTAAGATACAGAGTAAAGCTCCCTCTACACTGTCCCCATCAAATACTTCCAGGACAGGTACAGCACGGGGTTCGATACAGAGTAAAGCTCCCTCTACACTGTCCCCCATCAAACACTCCCAGGACAGGTACAGCACGGGGTTCGATACAGAGTAAAGCTCCCTCTACACTGTGTCTTAACAAATATGATTTGGAGATGCCGGTGTTGGACTGACGTGGGCACAGTATAAAGTCTCTCAACACCAGGTTAGAGTCCAACAGGTTTATTTGGCAGCACGAGCTTTCGGAGCGCTGCTCCTTCATCAGGTGAGTGGAGAGTTGGGTTCACAAACAGGACATATGTAGACACAAACTCAATTACAAGATAATGGTTGGAATGCGAGTCTTAACAGGGTAATCAAGTCTTTACAGGTATAGACAATGTGAGTGGAGAGAGGGATAATCACAGGTTAAAGAGATGTGTATTGTCTCAAGCCAGGACAGTTAATAGGATTTTGCAAGCCCCAGGCAAATCGTGGGGGTTACAGATAGTGTGACATGAACCCAAGATCCCAGTTGAGGCTCATCCTCATGTGTACGGAACTTGGCTATCAGTTTTTGCTTGGCGATTCTGCGTTGTGTGTCTTGTAGACTGCCTTGGAGAACACTTATCCGAAGACTGAAGGCACTTGACTGCTGAAGTGTTCCCCGACTGGAAGGGAACACTCCTGCCTGGTGATTGTCGAGCAGTGTTCATTCATGCGTTGTTATAGCGTCTGCATGGTCTCCCCAATGTACCGTGCCTCGGGACATCCTTTCCTGCAGCGTATCAGGTAGACAACATTGGCCAAGTCGCAAGAGTATGTACCGTGTACCTGGTGGATGGTGTTCTCACGTGAGATGATGGCATCCGTGTTGATGATCCGGCACGTCTTGCAGAGGTTGTTGTGGCAGAGTTGTGTGGTGTCATGGTCATAGAGGTTTACAGCATGGAAACAGGCCCTTCGGCCCAACTTGTCCATGCCGCCCTTTTTGTTTAAACCCCTAAGCGAATCCCAATTGCCCTCATTTGGCCCATATCCCTCTATACCCATCTTACCCATGTCACTATCCAAATGCTTTTAAAAGACAAAATTGTACCCGCCTCTACTACTACCTCTGGCAGCTTGTTCCAGATACTCACCACCCTCTGTGTGAAGAAATTGCCCCTCTGGACACTTTTGTATCTCTCCCCTCTCACCTTGTACCTATGCCCTCTAGTTTTGGAGTCCCCTACCTTTGGGAAAAGATATTGACTATCTAGCTGATCTGTGACCCTCATTATTTTATAGACCTCTATAAGATCACCCCTCAGCCTCCTACGCTCCAGAGAAAAAAGTCCCAGTCTATCCAGCCTCTCCTTATAACTCAAACCATCAAGTCCCGGTAGCACCCTAGCATCTGCACTCTTTCTAGTTTAATAATATCCTTTCTATAATAGGGTGACCAGAATTGCACACAGTATTCCAAGTGTGGCCGTACCAATGTCTTGTACAACTTCAACAAGACGTTCCAACTCCTGTATTCAATGTTCTGACTGATGAAACCAAGCATGTCGAATGCCTTCTTCACCATTCTGTCCACCTGTGACACAACTTTCAAGGAGCTATGAAAATGTACCCCTAGATCTCTTTGTTCTGTAACTCTCCCCAATGCCCTACCATTAACTGAGTAAGTCCTGCCCTGGTTCAATCTACCAAAACGCATCACCTCGCATTTGTCTAAATTGAACTCCATCTGCCATTCGTCAGCCCACTGGCCCAATTGATCAAGAGCCCATTGCAATTGGAGATAACTTTCTTCACTGGGTAGTTTGCTGCGAACAATGGTCTGCTTGAGGTTGCACATTTGTTTGAAGACAAGGCCATCCCCACATCCCCACTACTTGCCACCAGGTACAGCATGGGGTTAGATACAGAGTAAAGCTCCCTCGACACTGTTCCCATCAAACACTCCCAGGACAGGTACAGCACGGGGTTAGATACAGAGTAAAGCTCCCTCGACACTGTCCCCATCAAACACTCCCAGGACAGGTACAGCACGGGGTTAGATACAGAGTAAAGCTCCCTCGACACTGTCCCCATCAAACACTCCCAGGACAGGTACAGCACGGGGTTAGATACAGAGTAAAGGTCCCTCGACACTGTCCCCATCAAACACTCCCAGGACAGGTACAGCACGGGGTTAGATACAGAGTAAAGCTCCCTCTACAGTGTCCCCCATCAAACACTCCCAGGACAGATACAGCATGGGGTTAGATACAGAGTAAAGCTCCCTCGACACTGTCCCCATCAAACACTCCCAGGACAGGTACAGCACGGGGTTAGATACAGAGTAAAGCTCCCTCTACACTGTCCCCCATCAAACACTCCCAGGACAGATACAGCATGGGGTTAGATACAGAGTAAAGCTCCCTCTACACTGTCCCCATCAAACACTCCCAGGACAGGTACAGCACGGGGTTAGATACAGAGTAAAGCTCCCTCTACACTGTCCCCATCAAACACTCCCAGGACAGGTACAGCACGGGGTTAGATACAGAGTAAAGCTCCCTCTACACTGTCCCCATCAAACACTCCCAGGACAGGTACAGCACGGGGTTAGATACAGAATAAAGCTCCCTCTGCTCTGCCAAGCTGATGTTGGAGATTAGTGACCTTTTTTTGAGTTCCATCTGATTTCCAGCATCCCCAGGTTTATGCACTTAAGTTCAGTGCTGAGGTGAGTGAGTGTCGGGGAGTTTATCCTCTGCAGAGTGCACGTCAGGCAGTGTGTACTGTATACAGGAATCGCGAATAACACCCACTGTTCAGTGGCTATGTGGGAGAGACTGAGCAAGTCCCAGTACCAGCCCTGACTGCTTGCTGCAGCCTGGATTCAGAATGCTGTTTAATCCGTTTTAACCGCAGTGCCGCTTAGGATTCGGAGGAAAGCTGGGCTGTGTGTTGTGGGACATATTCTCAGAAGTGACACTCCCACCCCCAACCATCCCATCTCCACATTCAGGCCTGACTCGAACAATCTCTTGGCAAAATCTCCGATATGAACACTCTATTACCCAACTCAGCAATTCTCTTTATTCCCTCAGAGAAAGCATTCTTTCTGGCTGTATCACAGCTTGGTCTGGGCTCCTGCTCTGCCCAAGACCGCAAGGAACTACAAAAGGTCGTGAATGTAGCCCAATCCATCACGCAAACCAGCCTCCCATCCATTGACTCTGTCGACACTTCCCGCTGCCTCGGGAAAAGCAGCCAGCATAATCAAGGACCCCACGCACCCCGGACATTCTCTCTTCCACCTTCTTCCTTCGGGAAAAAGATACAAAAGTCTGAGGTCACGGACCAACCGACTCAAGAACAGCTTCTTCCCTGCTGAACAAAGAACAATACAGCACAGGAACAGGCCCTTCGGCCCTCCAAGCCCGCGCCGCTCCCTGGTCCAAACTAGACCATTCTTTTGTATCCCTCCATTCCCACTCCGTTCATATGGCTGTCTAGATAAGTCTTAAACGTTTCCAGTGTGTCCACCTCCACCACCTTGCCTGGCAGCGCATTCCAGGCCCCCACCACCCTCTGTGTAAAATATGTCCTTCTGATATCTGTGTTAAACCTCCCCCCCTTCACCTTGAACCTATGACCCCTCGTGAACGTCACCACCGACCTGGGGAAAAGCTTCCCACCGTTCACCCTATCTATGCCTTTCATAATTTTATGCACCTCTATCAAGTCTCCCCTCATCCTCCGTCTTTCCAGGGAGAACAACCCCAGTTTACCCAATCTCTCCTCATAACTAAGCCCCTCCATACCAGGCGACATCCTGGTAAACCTCCTCTGTACTCTCTCCAAAGCCTCCACGTCCTTCTGGTAGTGTGGCGATCAGAACTGGACGCAGTATTCCAAATGCGGCCGAACCAACGTTCTATACATCTTCAACATCAGACCCCAACTTTTATACTCTATGCCCCGTCCTATAAAGGCAAGCATGCCATTTGCCTTATTCACTACCTTCTCCACCTGTGACGTCACTTTCAAAGATCTGTGGACTTGCACACCCAGGTCCCTCTGCGTATCTACACCCTTTATGGTTCTTCCATTTATCGTGTAGCTCCTCCCTACATTATTTCTACCAAAATGCATCACTTCGCATTTATCAGGATTGAACTCCATCTGCCATTTGCCCAAATTTCCAGCCTATCTATATCCTTCTGTAGCTTCTGACAATGTTCCTCACTATCTGCAAGTCCTGCCAATTTTGTGTCGTCCGCAAACTTACTGATCACCCCAGTTACACCTTCTTCCAGATCGTTTATATAAATCACAAACAGCAGAGGTCCCAATACAGAGCCCTGCGGAACACCACTAGTCACAGGCCTCCAGCCGGAAAAAGAGCCTTCCACTACCACCCTCTGTCTTCTGTGACCAAGCCAGTTCTCCACCCATCTAGCCACCTCCCCCTTTATCCCATGAGATCCAACCTTTTTCACCAGCCTACCATGAGGGACTTTGTCAAACGCTTTACTAAAGTCCATGTAGACGACATCCACGGCCCTTCCCTCGTCAACCATTTTGGTCACTTCTTCAAAAAACTCCACCAGGTTAGTGAGTCATGACCTCCCTCTCACAAAACCATGCTGACTATCGTTAATGAGTTTATTCCTTTCTAAATGCGCATACATCCTATCTCTAAGAATCTTCTCCAACAACTTCCCCACCGCGGCTGCTGTCAGACTTTTGAATGGAACCTACCTCGCATTAAGTTGATCTTTCTCTACACCCTAGCTATGACTGTAACACTACATTCTGCACCCTCTCGTTTCCTTTTCTATGAACGGTATGCTTTGTCTGTATAGCATGCAAGAAACAATACTTTTCACTGTATCCCAATACATGTGGCAATAATAAATCAAATCCTTCTCCCCTATGTACTCTATGAACGGTATGCTTTGTCTGTATAGCGCGCAAGAAACAATACTTTTCACTGTATCCCAATACATGTGACAATAATAAATCAAATCAAAATCAAATTTGTTCCTCTGCCTATCAAGGTAAGTCTTAAATGTGGCTGATGTGTCTGTCTCAACCCCCTCACTTGGCAGTACATTCCAGGCCCCCACCACCCTCTGTGTAAAAAACTTCCCCCCGCACATCTCCACTGAACCTTCCCCCCCCTTACCTTGACCTTGTGCCCCCTTGTAATTGTCATTTCTGCCCTGGGAAAAAGCTTCCAACTGTTCACCCTATCCATCCCCCTCATAATTTTATGAGGAATTTTATGCATACCATTCATAGAGTACATAGGGGAGAAGGATTTGATTTATTATTGTCACATGTATTGGGATACAGTGAAAAGTATTGTTTCTTGAACGCTATACAGACAAAGCATACCGTTCATAGAGTACATAGGGGAGAAGGATTTGATTTGATTTATTATTGTCACATGTATTGGGATACAGTGAAAAGTATTGTTTCTTGCGCGCTATACAGACAGAGCATACCGTTCATAGAGAAGGAAAGGAGAGAGTGCAGAATGTAGTGTTACTGTCATAGCTAGGGTGCAGAGAAAGATCAACTTAATGCGAGGTAGGTCCATTCAAAAGTCTGACAGCAGCAGGGAAGAAGCTGTTCTTGAGTCGGTTGGTACGTGACCTCAGACTTTTGTATCTTTTTCCCGACGGAAGAAGGTGGGAGAGAGAATGTCCGGGGTGTGTAGGGTCCTTGATTATGCTGGCTGCTTTTCCCCGAGGCAGCGGGAAGTGTAGACAGAGTCTATGGATGGGAGGCTGGTTTGCGTGATGGATTGGGCTACATTCACGTCCTTTTGTAGTTCTTTGCGGTCTTGGGCAGAGCAGGAGCCCAGACCAAGCTGTGATACAACCAGAAAGAATGCTTTCTATGGTGCATCTGTAAAAGTTGGTGAGAGTCGTAGCTGACATGCCAAATTTCCTTAGTCTTCTGAGAAAGTCGAGGCGTTGGTGGGGCTTTCTTAACTATAGTGTCGGCATGGGAGGGACCAGGACAGGTTGTTGGTGATCTGGACACCTAAAAACTTGAAGCTCTCGGCCCTTTGTACTTCGTCCCCATTGATGTAGACAGGGGCATGTTCTCCACTACACTTCCTGAAGTCGATGACAATCTCCTTCACTTTGTTGACATTGAGGGAGAGATTTTTGTCATAGAGTCATAGAGATTATTGTCATAGAGTCATAGAGATTATTGTCAGAGAGTCATAGAGATTATTGTCATAGAGTCACAGAGATTATTGTCATCGAGTCATAGAGGTTTACAGCATGGAAACAGGCCCTTCGGCCCAACTTGTCCATGCCGCCCTTTTTTTTCTTCCGCCTCATGGAAGGATCTGGATGGTCAATCCGCTGGACTCACCTGAGTCAGGTCGAGCCGTGAAGCAGGGAGTGGGAGTGGTATTACTGGTGGCAACAGGTGAGAGAGCCGGCACTCGGGAGATAAGCTGCGACAGGGAGGAATTAATATTTTAATCCCTCGCGTTGGCGGGATGAATGCATCGCGCTCCATCTCGCTCTGAACTCAGGATCTTAGCCGCCCTGAAAGACTCTAAGCAGCTCTCCCTCTGACAATTCGACAGCCCGATGGAAAACATTTCTCTTTAACTCTTTAAACACTCTGTGTTATTCTGGACATGGCCAGGAGTGTGGGCTCACAGCCGGAACGGTCTAGTCTCTTACCAAGGCAACTGAGGTCCAAAGAGCTCTCAGTGAAAGTTTTGAGGTCTACTTTTAGGAAATAAAAATCAAACAAACACATTTTAAAGTTCGAGTCCAGGTTGAATTCACACAAAGGAGAGAGGAAATCTGCAATTCTCTGCCGCAGAAGGCATGTGAATGCTGAAGGTTAATTGGAGATTTGGTTTGATTTGATTTGAGTTATTATAAGACCATAAGACATAGGAGCAGAATGAGGCCACTCGGCCCATCGAGTCTGCTCCGCCATTCAATCACGGCTGATATTTTTCTCGTAGAGTCCCTACAGTGCAGAAGGAGGCCATTCGGCCCATCGAGTCTGCACCCACCACAATCCCACCCAGGCCCTATTCCCGCAACCCCACAAGTTACCCAGCTAATCCCCCTGACACTAAGGGGCAATTTAGCACGGCCAATCCACCTAACCCGCACGTCTTTCGGACTGTGGGAGGAAACCGGAGCACCCGGAGGAAACCCACGCAGACACGGGAGGAGAACGTGCAGACTCCGCACAGACAGTGACCCAAGCCGGGAATCGAACCCGGGTCCCTGGTGCTGTGAGGCAGCCGTGCTAACCCACTGTGCTGCCGTGCCGCCGCAAGGTGATGGGCTAGTGCTATCATAAGATCACAAGACATAGGAGCAGAATGAGGCCACTCAGCCCATCGGGTCTGCTCCGCCATTCAATCATGGCTGATATTTTTCTCATCCCCATTCTCCTGCCTTTTCCCCATAACCCCTGATCCCCTTATTAATCAAGAACCTATCTATCTCTGTCTTAAAGACACTCAATGACCCGGCCTCCACAGCCTTCTGCGGCAAAGAGTTCCACAGATTCACCACTCTCTGGCTGAAGAAATTCCTCCTCATCTCTGTTTTAAAGGATCGTCCCTTTAGCCTGAGGTTGTGCCCTCTGGTTCTAGTTTTTCCTACTAGTGGAAGCATCTTTTCCACGTCCACTCTATCCAGGCCTCGCAGTATCCTGTAAGTTTCAATAAGATCCCCCCTCATCCTTCTAAACTCCAACGAGAACAGACATATTGTCACATGTATTGGGATACAGTGAAAAGTATTGTTTCTTGCGCGCTATACAGACAAAGCATACCGTTCATAGAGTACATAGAATCCCTACAATGCAGAAGAAGGCCTTTCGGACCATAGAGTCTGCACTGACCACAATCCCACCCAGCTCCTACTCCCGTAATTACAAATATTTACCCTTGCTAGTCCCCTGGGGACAATTTAGTATGGCCGATCCACCTAACCTGCGCATCTTTGGACACTAAGGGGCAATTTAGCATGGCCAATCCACCTAACCTGCACATCTTTGGACACTAAGGGGCAATTTAGCATGGCCAATCCACCTAACCTGCACATCTTTGGACACTAAGGGGCAATTTAGCATGGCCAATCCACCTAACCTGCGCATCTTTGGACACTAAGGGACAATTTAGCATGGCCGATCCACCCAACCTGCACATCTTTGGACACTAAGGGGCAATTTAACATGGCAAATCCACCTAATCTATACAGCTTTGGACTGTGGGAGGAAACCGGAGCACCCGGAGGAAACCCACACAGACACGGGGAGAACGTACTGACTCCACACAGACAGTGACCCGAGCCGGGAATCGAACCCTGGTCCCTGGCACTGTGAGGCAGCGGCGCTAACCCGCTGTGCCGCCCATTGTTCATCTCAACGGTTGGGCTGCGTGGACCCTTCCCTTCTCCAACAGCCCTAACGTTCCACTGCCAATGCTGGGACTGAGTCCTGGGCGAGGTGGCAAGTGGCAGTCACGGAGCAGTAGCCCGGGGAAAGAGTTAAAACCATCGGCGGGAGAGAGAGCAACAGGAACCCCAGCACATCAAAGGGAAAGGTCGCTCTGAATTCCTGGCCATTCTGTAGCTGCAAAGGTTAAACGACTGGAATTCATTCGCTGAAACTCAAACAGGCCTTAATCCTGCTTTCCATTTTCTTAGCTGCAATAAATTGAGAATTAAAATGCTTTTTCTTGGCAGACAATGCGCCCCTGTCAAAACCCGCCACCAAAATCCACTGCCTTCTAAATTGCTTCATGGCTTTAAGGACAGAGATATTTTCCATTGCTCGTTTCCCCCCCCCCCCCCCCACACACACCCACTCCCCCCCCCCCCCCCCCCCCCGCCCCAGAGGGATGCTGAGGCACACTGGGATGGTTCTAGGCAGAGGGAAAACTCATCAGCCAGGGATAAGGCTCTTGGTCACGATCACTGACATGTAAAGGGGAAAGTCTGTGTGTGACTGTCTGTGTGTGTCTGCATGTGACTGTGTGTGTGTGTGTCTGCGTGTGACTGTCTGATAGTGTCTGTGTGTCTGCGTGTGACTGTGAGTATCTATGTGTGTGTGTGTGTGTGTGTCTGCATGTGACTGATAGTGTCTGTGTGTCTGCATGTGACTGTGAGTGTCTATGTGTGTGTCTGTGTGTGACTGTGAGTATCTGTGTGTGTGTGTCTGTGAGACGGTGAGTGTCTATGTGTGTGTGTGAGTATGTGTGTGTGTCTGCGTGTGAGTGGGTGGATGTGTCAGTGTGTGTTTGAGTATGGATGATTGTGTCTATGTGAGAGTGTGTGTAGGCATGGGTGTGTCTGTGAGTGTGTGTCTGTGAGTGTATGGGTGTGTCTATGTGAGGGTGTGGGTGTGTGTGTGTATGCGTGTGTCTATTATGTGTGTGTGTGTTTGTAGAATGTGTGTGAGGGTGTTTCTGTGTGTGGGTGAGCGTGTCTGTGTGTGTCTGTGCATACTTGTGTGTGAGTGTGAGAGGGCGTGAGAAGGTGGGAAGGTGCGAGTGTGAGTGTGAGTGTGTGTGTGAGTGTGTGAGTGTGTGAGTGTGTGTGTGAGTGTGTGAGTGTGTGTGTGAGTGTGTGAGTGTGAGTGTGTGTGTGTGTGTGTGTGAATGTGAGTGTGTGAATGAGTGTGTATGTGTCATAGAGTCATAGAGGTTTACAGCATGGAAACAGGCCCTTCGGCCCAACTTGTCCATGCCGCCCTTATTTTTTTTAAAAATCCCCTAAGCTAATCCCAATTGCCCGCATTTGGCCCATGTCCCTCTATACCCATCTTACCTATGTAACTGTCTAAATGCTTTTTAAAAGATAAAATTGTACCCGCCTCTACTACTGCCTCTGGCAGCTTGTTCCAGACACTCACCACCCTCTGTGTGAAACAATTGCCCCTCTGGACACTTTTGTACCTTTCCCCTCTCACCTTAAACCTATGCCCTCTAGTTTTAGACTCCCCTACCTTTGGGAAAAGATATTGACTATCTAGCTGATCTATGCCCCTCATTATTTTAAAGACCTCTATAAGATCATCCCTCAGCCTCCTACGCTCCAGAGAAAAAAGTCCCAGTCTATTCAGCCTCTCCTTATAACTCAAACCATCAAGTCCCGGTAGCATCCTAGTAAATTTTTTCTGCACTCTTTCTAGTTTAATAATATCCTTTCTATAATAGGGTGACCAGAATTGCACACAGTATTCCAAGTGTGGCCTTACCAATGTCTTGTACAACTTCAACAAGACGTCCCAACTCCTGTATTCAATGTTCTGACCGATGAAACCAAGCATGCCGAATGCCGCCTTCACCACTCTGTCCACCTGTGACTCCACTTTCAAGGAGCTATAAACATGTACCCCTAGATCTCTTTGTTCTGTAACTCTCCCCAATGCCCTACCATTAACTGAGTAAGTCCTGCCCTGGTTCAATCTACCAAAATGCATCACCTCGCATTTGTCTAAATTAAACTCCATCTGCCATTCGTCAGCCCACTGGCCCAATTGATGAAGATCCCGTTGCAATTGGAGATAACTTTCTTCACTGTCCACTATGCCACCAATCTTGGTGTCATCTGTAAACTTACTAACCATGCTCATCCAATGTGTGGGAGTGTAAGACAGAATTCAGAAGATAGTCTGATTTCTTGCTTGCTTGCTTGCATGCTTGCCTTTATAGGACGGGGCATAGAGTATAAAAGTTGGGGTCTGATGTTGCAGTTGTATAGAACATTGGTTCGGCCGCATTTGGAATACCGCGCCTAGTTCTGGTCGCCACACTACCAGAAGGACGTGGAGGCTTTAGAGAGAGTGCAGAGGAGGTTTACCAGGATGTCGCCTGGTATGGAGGGGCTTAGTTAAGAGGAGAGATTGGGTAAACTGGGGTTGTTCTCACTGGAAAGACGGAGGATGAGTGGTGACCTAATAGAGGTGTATAAAATTATGAAAGGCATAGATAGGGTGAACGGTGGGAAGCTTTTTCCCAGGTCGGTGGTGACGTTCACGAGGGGTCATAGGTTCAAGGTGAAGTGGGGGGGAGGTTTAACACGGATATCAGAAGGACGTATTTTACACAGAGGGTGGTGGGGGCCTGGAATGCGCTGCCAGGCAAGGTGGTGGAGGCGGACACACTGGGAACGTTTAAGACTTATCTAGATAGCCACATGAACGGAGTGGGAATGGAGGGATACAAAAGAATGGTCTAGTTTGGACCAGGGAGCGGCACGGGCTTGGAGGGCCGAAGGGCCTGTTCCTGTGCTGTATTGTTCTTTGTTCTTTGCTTTATAGTCAGGAAATACAGCAAATTCTCACCAGTTCAAGCAGCTTCCATGGAGAGGAACAGAGTTACAGGTTTGGGTCGATGACTGTGATCGATCGAGGGAGACTCAACATGGCTCGAATCAACAAAAGGCTTAATTGCCAAATAAAGAATAATATATATATATATATTTATATATACACAACAAGGTCAGACTAAATGACAATGGAACTGCTCTACTCAATTCCAATTGCGAGTCTGTCCTTGACCCGTGGTATGCCCCCTCCCTTACCGATTGGCTCAGCTTCCCGCCAGGATGATCCACAAAGTCCTCGCCGAACATGTGGCCCTTGGACATTCACCCCCCCCCCCCCCCCCGCTCCGCCCCTGAAAGGGCCAGCCTACTGCAATGACCCAGTGTAGGGCTGGAGGACAGAATGAGCAAATTACCCGGCCTATGATCGGTTGGAGGACAGCAGGAGCGATGGGGTGACAAAGGTTCCCCTGGTTGAAAAGCTAAAAGGAGTGGAAATACGTTAAGCAAATAAAGAATTGTGCATTTAAGGTACGGTAGCATTGCGGCTCAGATGCAGTTTGAAGACTGCGTGGAGTCTGCACATTCTCCCCGTGTCTGCGTGGGTTTCCTCCGGGTGCTCCGGTTTCCTCCCACAGTCTGAAAGACGTGCTGGTTAGGGTGCATTGGCCGTGCTAAATTCTTCCTCAGTGTTACCCAAACAGGCGCCGGAGTGTGGGGCGACTAGGGGAATCATAGAATCCCTACAGTGCAGAAAAGGAGGCCATTCAGCCCATCTTGGGACACTTAGGGGGCGGCACGGTGGCGCAGTAGT
Source organism: Mustelus asterias (assembly GCF_964213995.1). Taxonomy (NCBI): domain Eukaryota; kingdom Metazoa; phylum Chordata; class Chondrichthyes; order Carcharhiniformes; family Triakidae; genus Mustelus; species Mustelus asterias. The sequence goes on from NC_135831.1 coordinate 3,841,161, forward strand.
TAGCACTGCTGCCTCACAGCGCCAGGGACCCAGGTTCGATCCCCAGCCTCGGGTCACTGTCTGTGCGGAGTCTGCACGTTCTCCCCGTGTCTGCGTGGGTTTCCTCCAAATGTTCCGGTTTCCTCCCACAGTCCGAAAGATGTGCGTGTTAGGTGGATTGGCTGTGCTAAATTGCCCCTTCGTGTCAGGGGGATGAGCCAGTGTAAATATGTGAGGTTACAAGATAGGGGCTGGGCGGGATTGTGGACGGTGGAGACGCAATGGGCCGAATGGCCTCCTTCTGCACTGTAGGGATTCTATGATGCTATCACCAGCCCTCATTGGGATCAAAAGGATAAAAGCAAATTACTGCGGATGCTGGAAACTGGAACCGAAAGAGAGAATGCTGGAAAATCTCAGCGGGTCTGGCAGCATCTGTACGGAGAGAAAAGAGCTGACGTTTCGAGTCCAGATGATCCTTTGTCAAAACTAAAAGGCACAGAACACACACCCTAGCTATGACTGTAACACTACATTCTGCACTCTCTCCTTTCCTTCTCTATGAACGATATGTTCTGTATAGCGCGCAAGAAACAATACTTTTCACTGTATCCCAATACTTAGAAACATAGAAAAACTACAGCACAAAACAGGCCCTTCGGCCCCTCAAGTTGTGCCGAACATATCCCTACCTTTTAGGCCTACCTATAACCCTCCATCCTATTCAGTCCCATGTACTCATCCAGGAGTCTCTTAAAAGACCCTATTGAGTTTGCCTCCACCACCACTGACGGCAGCCGTTTCCACTCGCCCACCACCCTCTGTGTGAAAAACTTCCCCCTAACATCTCCCCTGTACCTACCCCCCAGCACCTTAAACCTGTGTCCTCTCGTAGCAGCCATTTCCACCCTGGGAAAAAGCCTCTGAGAGTCCACCCGATCTATGCCTCTCAACATCTTATACACCTCTATTAGGTCTCCTCTCATCCTACGTCTCTCCAAGGAGAAAAGACCGAGCTCCCTCAGCCTATCCTCATAAGGCAAGCCACTCGATCCAGGCAAAATCCTTGTAAATCGCCTCTGCACCCTTTCAATCTTTTCCACATCCTTCCTGTAATGAGGCGACCAGAACTGAGCACAGTACTCCAAGTGGGGTCTGACGAGGGTAAATACATGTGACAATAATAAATCAAATCCTTCTCCCCTGTGTACTCTATGAACGGTATGCTTTGTCTGTATAGCGCGCAAGAATCATTACTTTTCACTGTATCCCAATACATGTGACAATAATAAATCAAATCCTTCTCCCCTATGTACTCTATGAACGGTATGCTTTGTATAGCGCGCAAGAAACAATACTTTTCACTGTATCCCAATACATGTGACAATAATAAATCAAATATTAAGTTGATCTTTCTCTACACTCCAGCTATGACTGTAACACTACATTCTGCACCCTCTCCTTTCCTTCTCCCCTGTGCACTCCATGTTTGTCTGAGTTTTGACAAAGGGTCATCTGGACTCGAAACGTCAGCCCTTTTCCTCTCCTTCCGGACGCTGCCAGACCTGCTGAGACTTTCCAGCGCCTTCTCTCACTGGGATCAGCCTGTTCTCTGTCGCCGTTGCGTTGGCAGCTGTTGTTGATTCGGATTATCACGGTGGAGGGCCCTTTATAAACCCATTCGAAATTTTAAAAATCAAAATAGCTCAGCAACGTACTTGACTTAACCCCCCCCCTCACCCACCCACCCACCGTCCCCTCCATTCCTGCCCAGAGCCACTTAATCAGCGGAGACTCCTGACTTGCTGTTAACTTCCTGACTGGAGTATTTTGTAATTAGGATACATTACACACACACACACACACACACACACACACAGTCCTTGCGACAACACAACAGTCAAGATGTACAGGTCATGCTAGGCGGGCCAGGCTGGTTTGATCCAGAGTCTGAAGATCGAGCCTGCCTTATATAAAAGAGGGATTAACCAATAACTAACAGCACGGACTCCGGAGTAGGCAACGAGTGGAATCCAGGCCCCGGGCCTGTCACAGCGAGGAGCTGACTCCGAGACCCTGGGCTCCGGCTCGGAGATGCCGCCCTACTCCGAGAAGAACGACCGGGACAAGGAGGAGGAGGCGGCCAGGACGGAGGGCCAGGCAGCCGGCAGCCCCTCTCAGGTCAGCGGGGCGGAGAGGGAGGGCAGGAAGCTGGAGCAGCCGGGTGTCGAGGACGGCCATGAGCCGTACAAGCGCTACTTTGCGACGGAGGAAGGTCAAAGCGCTGCCCGGAAGAGGGCACAGAGGATGCTCAAGATCTTAAAACGTGAGTGGAACGCTTGGCGACAGGGTCGGGTGGGGTTAATGGATCGGAATTCCGCAGCACAGAGAGGCCATTCAGCCCATCGTGTCGATGCTGAGTGCATCGAGATCTAATCCCACTGCCCCTCTCTCTCCCCATAGCCCTGTATCAATCCCCAAACTAACCCCACTGCCCCGCTCTCTCCCCATAGCCCTGTATCAATCCCCAAACCAATCCCCATGCCCCACTCTCTCCCCATAGCCCTGTATCAATCCCCAAACCAATCCGACTGCCCCGCTCTCTCCCCATAGCCCTGTATCAATCCCCAAAACAATCCCACTGCCCCGCTCTCTCCCCATAGCCCTGTATCAATCCCAAACTAATCCCACTGCCCCACTCCCTCCCCATATCCCTCTATTAATCGTCAAACTAATCCCACTGCCCCACTCTCTCCCCATAGCCCTGCATCAATCCCAAACTAATCCCACTCTCCCCATAGCCCTGTATCAATCCCCAAACTAATCCCACTGCCCCGCTCTCTCCCCGTAGCCCTGTATCAATCCCCAAACCAATCCCACTGCCCCGCTCTCTCCCCATAGCCCTGTATCAATCCCCAAACTAATCCCACTGCCCCGCTCTCTCCCCATAGCCCTGTATCAATCCCAAACTAATCCCACTGCCCCACTCTCTCCCCATAGCCCTGCATCAATCCCAAACTAATCCCACTGCTCCACTCTCTCCCCATAGCCCTGCATCAATCCCAAACTAATCCCACTGCTCCGCTCTCTCCCCATAGCCCTGTATCAATCCCCAAACTAATCCCACTGCCCCGCTCTCTCCCCATAGCCCTGTATCAATCCCCAAACTAATCCCACTGCCCCGCTCTCTCCCCATAGCCCTGTATCAATCCCCAAACTAATCCCACTGCCCCACTCTCTCCCCATAGCCCTGTATCAATCCCCAAACTAATCCCACTGCTCCACTCTCTTCCCCATAGCCCTGTATCAGTCCCCAAACTAATCCCACTGCCCCGCTCTCTCCCCATAGCCCTGCATCAATCCCAAACTAATCCCACTGCCCCACTCTCTCCCCATAGCCCTGTATCAATCCCCAAACTAATCCCACTGCCCCACTCTCTCCCTTTGGCCCTGCATCAATCCCAAACTAATCCCACTCTCCCCATAGCCCTGTATCAACCCCCAAACTAATCCCACTGCCCCGCTCTCTCCCCATAGCCCTGCATCAATCCCCAAACTAATCCCACTGCCCCGCTCTCTCCCATAGCCCTGTATCAATCCCCAAACCAATCCCACTGCCCCGCTCTCTCCCCATAGCCCTGTATCAGTCCCCAAACTAATCCCACTGCCCCGCTCTCTCCCCATAGCCCTGCATCAATCCCAAACTAATCCCACTGCCCCACTCCCTCCCCATATCCCTCTATTAATCCTCAAACTAATCCCACTGCCCCGCTCTCTCCCCATAGCCCTGCATCAATCCCAAACTAATCCCACTCTCCCCAGAGCCCTGTATCAATCCCCAAACTAATCCCACTGCCCCACTCTCTCCCCATAGCCCTGCATCAATCCCCAAACTAATCCCACTGCCCCACTCTCTCCCCATAGCCCTGTATCAATCCCCAAACCAATCCCACTGCCCCGCTCTCTCCCCATAGCCCTGTATCAATCCCCAAACTAATCCCACTGCCCCGCTCTCTCCCCATAGCCCTGTATCAATTCCCAAACTAATCCCACTGCCCCGCTCTCTCCCCACAGCCCTGTATCAATCCCCAAACTGATGCCACTGCCCCGCTCTCTCCCCATAGCCCTGTATCAATCCCAAACTAATCCCACTGCCCCACTCTCTCCCCATAGCCCTGCATCAATCCCAAACTAATCCCACTGCTCCACTCTCTCCCCATAGCCCTGCATCAATCCCAAACTAATCCCACTGCTCCACTCTCTCCCCATAGCCCTGTATCAATCCCCAAACTAATCCCACTGCCCCGCTCTCTCCCCATAGCCCTGTATCAATCCCCAAACTAATCCCACTGCCCCGCTCTCTCCCCATAGCCCTGTATCAATCCCCAAACTAATCCCACTGCCCCACTCTCTCCCCATAGCCCTGTTTCAATCCCCAAACCAATCCCACTGCCCCGCTCTCTCCCCATAGCCCTGTATCAATCCCCAAACTGATCCCACTGCTCTACGCTTATCCCGTATTGAAACCTAAAATACTCACACTGCACTGCTGTTCCTTATCATTCTGCATGAATGGAATCGGCCTGTTAAAGTTTACTCGCCTTAATCTCAGTTTGATCTTTGCGAGGAATTTTGGCTCTTTCACAATGAGATTATGTCCTGATAGCTGGTCCCCAATCTGAAGGTATTTATGATGACATTGATTTAAGCTGCATAGATTAAACTCATTTGTTGGAGAGAGAGTTCTATTTCATTTGATTCCCGGCTTGGGTCATTGTCTGTGTGGAGTCTGCACATTCTCCCCGTGTCTGCGTGGGTTTCCTCCGGGTGCTCCGGTTTCCTCCCACACTCCGAAAGATGGATTGGCCGTGCTAAATTGCCCCTTAATGTCCAAAGATGTGCAGGTTAGGTGGATTGGCCATGCTAAATTGTCCCTTCGTGTCCAAAGATGTGCAGATTAGGTGGATTGGCCATGGTAAATTGACCCTTAGTGTCCAAAGATGTGCAGGTTCGGTGGATTGCCCATGCTAAATTGCCCCTTAGTGTCCAAAGATGTGCAGGTTAGGTGGATTGGCCATGCTAAATTGCCCCTTAATGTCCTAAGATATGTAGGTTAGGTGGATTGGCCGTGCTAAATTGCCCCTTAGTGTCCAAAGATGTGCAGGTTAGGTGGATTGGCCATGCTAAATTGCCCCTTAGTGTCCAAAGATGTGCAGGTTAGGTGGATTGGCCATGCTAAATTGCCCCTTAGTGTCCAAAGATGTGCAGGTTAGGTGGATTGACCATGTTAAATTGCGCCTTAGTGTCCAAAGATGTGTAGGTTAGGTGGATTGGCCATGCTAAATTGCCCCTTAGTGTCCAAAGATGTGCAGGATAGGTGGATTGGCCATGCTAAATAGCCCCTTAGTGTCCAAAGAAGTGCGAGATAGGTGGATTGGCCATGCTAAATTGCCCCTTAGTGTCCAAAGATGTGCGGGTTAGGTGGATTGGCCATGCTAAATTGCCCCTTAGTGTCCAAAGATGTGTAGGTTAGGTGGATTGGCCATGCTAAATTGCCCCTTAGTGTCCAAAGATGTGCAGGTTAGGTGGATTGGCCATGCTAAATTGCCCCTTAGTGTCCAAAGATGTGCAGGTTAGGTGGATTGGCCATGCTAAATTGCCCCTTAGTGTCCAAAGATGTGCAGGTTAGGTGGATTGGCCATGCTAAATTGCCCCTTAGTGTCCAACAATGTGCGGGTTAGGTGGATTGGCCGTGCTAAATTGCCCCGTAGTGTCAGGGGGACTACCTAGGGTTAAACGATTGGTTTATGTGGATCGGGCCGGGGCGGGATTGTGGTCGGTGCAGACTCAATGGGCCGAATGGCCTCCTTCTGCACTGTCGGGATTCTATGGATTCTACCCTGAAAACCTTTGGACACTCAGGGGCACTGAGGGCGACAGGGTGGCTCAGTGGTTAGCAGTGCTGCCAGGGACCCGGGTTCGATTCCCGGCTCGGGTCACGGAGTCTGCACGTTCTCCCCGTGTCTGCGTGGGCTTCCTCCGGGTGCTCCGGTTTCCTCCCACAGTCCGAGAGACGTGCTGGTTAGGGTGAGTCGGCCGTGCTAAATTCTCCCCGAAGAGGAGTGTGGGTGACTAGGGGATTTTCGCAGTAACTTCATTGCAGTGTTAAGGTAAGCCTTACTTGTGACACTAGTAAATAGACTTTACATTGAAATTGAGTGGGAGGTTGGTCATGGTCTGGCAGCTTCAGCCTGATGTCCTTGTTTAATTGCAGCGTTCATACTGTCTGTGCGACACCAGATCCTGAAGTTCGGAGAGGATTGGATCTTCCTCTTTCTCCTGGGAATGCTCATGGCGACCATCAGTTTCAGCTTGGATGTCATCACATCAAAGTTTCAAAGAGGTAACAAAATCCTTCCTGCCGGATAAAAATAGTGCCACCCACCTCATTGCCTCTTGTTGCATTGCAACAGCTGTTCAACTCAAAACTCACTCTGACCTTGAATCACGCAGCCCTTCGGCCTATCTCCCCTGCGTTGGCATCTCCAACGAGGGTGGCACAGTGGGTTAGCACCGCTGCCTCACAAGCGCCAGGGACCCGGGTTCGAATCCCGGCTGTGAGTCACTGCCTGTGCGGAGTTTGCACCTTCTCCCCGTGTCTGCGTGAGTTTCCTCCGGGTGCTCCGGTTTCCTCCCACAGTCTGAAAGAATGTACAGGTTAGGGGGATTGGCCGTGCTAAATTCCCCCTTCGTGTCCAAAAATCTGCAGGTTAGTTGGATTGGCCATGCTAAATTGCCCCTTAGTGTCCAAAGATGTGCAGGTTATTTGGATTGGCCGTGCTAAATTGCCTCTTACTGTCTAAAGATGTGCGGGTTAGGTGGATTGGCCATGCTAAATTGCCCCCTTAGTGTCCAAACATGTGCAGGTTAGGTGGATTGGCCGTGCTAAATTGCCCCTTAGTGTCCAAAGATATGCAGGTTAGGTGGATTGGCCATGCTAAATTGCCCCTTAGTGTCCAAAGATGTGCGGGTTAGGTGGATTGGCCATGCTAAATTGCCCCTTACTATCCAAAGATGTGCAGGTTAGGTGAATTGGCCATGCTGAATTGCCCCTTAGTGTCCAAAGATGTGCAGGTTAGTTGGATTGGCCATGCTAAATTGCCCCTTAGTGTCCAAAGATGTGTAGGTTAGGTGGATTGGCCATGCTAAGTTGCCCCTTAGTGTCCAAAGATGTGCGAGTTAAGTGGATTGGCCATGCTAAATTGCCCCTTAGTGTCCAAAGATGTGCAGGTTAGGTGGATTGGCCATGCTAAATTGCCCCTTAGTGTCCAAAGATTTGCGGGTTAGGTGGATTGGCCATGCTAAGTTGCCCCTTCGTGTCAGGGAGATTAGCGGCAGGGACGCAGGTTCGATTCCCAGCTATGGGTCACTGTCTGTGCGGAGTCTGCCCCTTCTCCCCTGTTTCTTTGTGACTTTCCTCCTGGCGCTCCGGTTTCCTCACACACTCCAAAGATGTGCGGGTTAGGTGCTAAATTCTCTCTCAGGAGAAATGGCAGGAAACCGGAACACCCGGAGGAAACCCACGGGGAAAAATGTGCAGACTCCGCGCAGACAGTGACCCAAGCCGGGAATCGAACCCGTGTCCCTGGCGCTGAGAGGCAGCAGCGCTAACCCACCGTGCCACCCAGGTGGTACATTTAAGGGAGACTTCGGGGGAAAGTTTTTCACACAGAGGGTGGTGGGTGCCTGGATCGCACTGGCAGTGGAAGCTGGCACGTTAGCGATGTTAGAGTCGTAGAGGTTTACAGCATGGAAACAGGCCCTTCGGCCCAACTTGTCCATGCCACCCTTTTTTTTAACGACTAAACTAATCCAAATTGCCCGCGTTTGGCCCATATCCCTCTATTGAAGGTGAACCTTGATCGACTCGTGAAGGGAAGGCAAACAGGGGGATAGAAACGGCCTATTGGCACAGGCTTGTTGGGCTGAAGAACCTGTTCCCGTGCTATATTGTTCTTTGATTTCCTACGTAAATGACACAAGGAATCAAGATTAAGAATGATCCTCAGGGTGGAACTATCTCCCAGGATGGTGCTAAATTGGATCCATCCCCTTAAAAGACATAAAGATTGCCTTTATTTTTAGTTCGCTCTTCAATTTGACATTAAATTGTATTATAGATTTTATGGTTAAATATCCAATCCGCAAACCCAGCCTCCCATCCATTGACTCTGTCTACACTTCCCGCTGCCTCGGGGAAAAGCAGCCAGCATAATTAAGGACCCTACACACCCCCGGACATTCTCTCTTCCACCTTCTTCCTTCGGGAAAAAGATACAAAAGTCTGAGGTCACGTACCGACCGACTCAAGAACAGCTTCTTCCCTGCTGCTGTCAGACTTTTGAATGGACCTACCTCGCATTAAGTTGATCTTTCTCTACACCCTAGCTATAACTGTAACACGACATTCTGCACCCTCTCCTTTCCTTCTCTATGAACGGTATGCTTTGTCTGTATAGCGAGCAAGAAACAATACTTTTCCCTGTATCCCAATACATGTGACAATAAATCAAATCAAATCCTTCTCCCCTATGTACTCTATGAACGGTATGCTTTGTCTGTATACCGCGCAAGAAACAATACTTTTCACTGTATCCCAATACATGTGACAATAATAAATCAAATCCTTCTCCCCTATGTACTCTATGAACGGTATGCTTTGCCTGTATAGCGCGCAAGAAACAATACTTTTCACTGTATCCCAGTACATGTGACAATAATAAATCAAATCAAATCCTTCTCCCCTATGTACTCTATGAACGGTATGCTTTGTCTGTATAGCGCGCAAGAAACAATACTTTTCACTGTATCCCAATACACGTGACAATAATAAATCAAATCAAATCAATTCTAATTCGAGTTCTCTCCCGTTTTGAGTCAGTCTGAAGACAAGGAAAATAGGAAGAGATTTACGCTGTGAGCATGGGTAGTGGGGGCTGTAATTCATAGGAATTGTGTAGACAAAAAGAGAAAGGGATTGTAAATAGTGATGCTAATGGCGAGGAATGGTGTTAATAGCGTCCATTAAGAGATCGGAATGTGAAAACAACAGAACAAAGGTGCAGAGTGTAGGAGTGTGGCAGATGACCCCCCTAGTGGGGTAGGGATGAGGGGTAGGGGGGGAGGGGAGAAGGGGCGGGGGGTGTAGGGGGGTGGGGGGGGGCGGTGAAACAAGATGGGAAGTGAGCTTTGCGATGTGAAAAAATAAAAGTAAGAAGATAAAGTCGTAAAAGTGAATTAAAAGTTAAAGTTCCATTAACACCGCAATGAAGTTACTGTGAAAATCCCCCAGTCGCCCCACACTCCGGCGCCTGTTTGGGTAACACTAAGGGAGGATTTAGCACGGCCAATGCACCCTAACCAGCACGTCTTTCGGAGTGTGGAAGGAAACCGGAGCACCCGGAGGAAACCCACGCAGACACGGGGAGAACGTGCAGACTCCGCACAGACAGTGACCCCAAGCCGGGAATCGAACCCGGGTCCCTGGCGATGTGAGGCAGCAGTGCTAACCCGCTGTGCCACCGTGCCGCCCTGCAACAAAGAAATTAAATAAAATGAATGGAAGATGGAGTGGAGGTGGAGGGGAGGGTCCACACTCCTGACCTGCTCAGTCAGGAGAACTCAGGAAATGTTATTGATGGAGGTGTTAGAATTCAAAAAGGTACAACAGCTAGCATACGGGCACTTTATCTGAATGCTCGTAGCATTCGAAACAAGGTAAATGAGTTGACGGCACAAATCATTGCCAACGAGTATGATTTGCTGGCCATTACAGAGACATGGTTGCAAGGTGGTCACGACTGGGAGTTAAATATCCAGGGGTATCAAACTGTTCGGAGGGACCGACAGGAAGGTAAGGGAGGTGGTGTAGCTCTGATATTTAAGGATGACATCAGGGCGGTAGTGAGAGATGATTTGGGTTCTATGGAAAAAAAGGTTGAACCCATTTGGGTGGAAGTTAGAAATAGTAAGGAGAAAATGTCACTGATAGGCGTAGTCTGTAGGCCACCAAATAATGACACCATGGTGGGGCGAGAAATAAATAAAGAAAACAATAAACAAAAATAAACAATGCTGCAGCTCTATAGGACCCTGGTCAGACCCCCCCCCCCCCCCCCCGGAGTACTGTGCCCAGTTCTGGTCGCCTCATTACAGAAAGGATGTGGAAGCCATAGAAAGGGTGCAGAGGAGATTTACAAGGATGTTGCCGGGATTAGGCGGCCTGCCTTATGAGGGTAGGTTGAGAGAGCTAGGTCTTTTCTCCTTGGAGAGGCGAAGGATGAGAGGTGACCTGATAGAGGTGCATGAGATGTTGAGGAGTATTGATAGAGTGGATTCTCAGAGGCTTTTACCCAGGGCTGAAATGGTTGCCACAAGAAGTCACAGGTTTGGGGTGCTGGGGAGTAGGTACAGAGGAGATGTCAGGGGTACGTTTTTCACTCAGAGGGTGGTGGGTGCGTGGAATCGGCTGCCGGTGGTGGAGGCGGATTCGATAGGGTCTTTTAAGAGACTCTTGGATAAGTTCATGGAACTTAGTAAGGTAGAGGGTTATGGGTAAGCCTAGTAGGTCGGGACATGTTCGACGCAACTTGTGGGCCGAAGGGCCTGTTTGTGCTGTAGCGTTTCTATGTTCTAAATAACTAAAAGAAGTTGTTGAACTCAATGTTCAGTCCGGAAGGCGGTAAAAGTGCCCAGTCGAAAGATGAGGTACTGTTCCTCCAGTTTACGTTGAGGTTCGCTGGAACATTGGAAAAGTCTGAAGATGGAGATGTGAACTGGAGGACAGAGTGGTGTGTTCATTCTCCATGTTTTGTTTTAAAGGAGGGACGGGCAACCTAGGCTAGTGAGTAGGCCACAGGAAAGGCCCTCCTTCATCTCAATGGAGCACGAGATTGGAATCGAGCTTGTTCACTCACCGTGACCCCATGAATAAGATTACACACATTTAACACACGCCGAATATTTCATAACCAGTTGGAAAAAATGCTTAATCATTCATGGTGAGCAGAGGGACCTGGGTGTCCTTGTGCACCAGTCGCTGAAGGTAAGCATGCAGGTGCAGCAGGCGGTGAAGAAGGCAAATGGTATGTTGGCCTTCACTGCGAGAGGTTTCGAGTACAGGAGCAGGGATGTGTTGTTGCAATTATACAGGGCCTTGGTGAGGCCACACCTGGAGTATTGTGTGCAGTTTTGGTCTCCTTTTCTGAGGAAGGATGTTCTTGCTCTGGAGGGAGTGCAGCGAAGGTTTACCAGGCTGATTCCGGGGACTGATGTGTGAGGAGAGATTGACCAGGTTCGGATTGTTTTCACTGGAGTTCAGACGAATGAGGGGGGATCTCATAGAGACTTATAAAGTTCTAACAGGACTAGACAGGGTAGATGCAGGGAGGATGTTCCCGATGGTGGGGGAGTCCAGAACCAGGGGTCACAGTCTGAGGATTCGGGGTAGACCATTTAGGACGGAGGTGAGGAGACATTTCTTCACCCAAAGAGTGGTGAGCCTGTGGAATTCAGTACCACAGGAAGTAGTTGATGCCAAAACATTGAATGTATTGAAGAGGCGGCTGGATATAGCACTTGGGGCGAACGGGATCAAAGGTTATGGGGGGAAAGCAGGATTAGGCTATTGAGTTGGATGATCAGCCATGATGGTGATGAATGGCGGAGCAGGCTCGAAGGGCCGAATGGCCTCCTCCTGCTCTGGTGGCACAGCGGTTAGCACTGCTGCCTCACAGCGCCAGGGACCCGGGTTCAATTCCCGGCTTGGGTCACTGTCTGTGTGGAGTTTGCACGTTCTCCCCCGTGTCTGCGTGGGTTTCCTCCGGGTGCTCCGGTTTCCTCCCGCAGTCCGAAAGACGTGCTGGTTAGGTGCTAAATTCTCCCTCAGTGTTACCCAAACAGGTGGCGACTAGGGGATTTTTTACAGTAACTTCATTGCAGTGTTAATGTAAGCCGACTTGTGACTAATAAATAAACTTCAGTTTATCCTATGTTTCTATGTTAAGTTCAAATGGTAAAAACCAAAGCATTGACGCTTTGGACTCAGAGCGAGCGTACGGCTCTCACAGTCAATGTCGTGAGCAATCGGCAGGCACCTCACTTCACTCACATCCCAGACATTCTCATTGTGAAAGGATGGAGAACAAAGGGGACAGAGATTTACGATGATTGTTTAAAAGAAGCAATGGAAAATACAAAAGGTCGTGAATGTAGCCCAGTCCATCACGCAAGCCAGCCTCCCATCCATTGACTCTGTCTACACTTCCCGCTGCCTCGGGAAAAGCAGCCAGCATAATCAAGGACCCCACACACCCCGGACATTCTCTCTTCCACCATCTTCCTTCGGGAAAGTCTGAGGTCACGTACCAACCGACTCAAGAACAGCTTCCTCCCTGCTGCTGTCAGACTTTTGAGTGGACCTACCTCGCATTAAGTTGATCTTTCTCTACACCCTAGCTATGACTGTAACACTACATTCTGCACCCTCTCCTGTCCTTCTCCCCTATGTACTCTATGAACGGTATGCTTTGTCTGTATAACACACAAGAAACAATACTTTTCACTCTATCCCAATACATGTGACAATAATAAATCAAATCCTTCTCCCCTATGTACTCTATGAACGGTATGCTTTGTCTGTATAGCGCGCAAGGAACAATACTTTTCACTGTATCCCAATACATGTGACAATAATAAATCAAATCTTCCTCCCCTATATACTCTATGAACGGTATGCTTTGTCTGTATAGCGTGCAAGAAACAATACTTTTCACTGTATCCCAATACATGTGACAATAATAAATCAAATCCTTCTCCCCTATGTACTCTATGAACGGTATGCTTTGTCTGTATAGCGCGCAAGAAACAATACTTTTCACTGTATCCCAATACATGTGACAATAATAAATCAAATCTTTCTCCCCTATATACTCTATGAACGGTCTGCTTTGTCTGTATAGCGCGCAAGGAACAATACTTTTCACTGTATCCCAGTACATGTGACAATAATAAATCAAATCAAAATCAAACCTTGTTTTACGTGCGAATCGCTTCAGCCAGACTGGTTTGAAAAAAAAAACTACACGGACGGGAATCGGCGGAATGTGTTAACCCAGCGCATGGGCAACGGTCAATAAAAATGTCTGGTGGGCCCCACTCAGATGGGCCGCATGTGGCCACTGGACTACAGGTTGACAACCTCTGTTATTATGGGTATCCTGGAAATTAATTTTACCGCCTGTGAAATGCTATTTCCTTTCTCTGAGAAACATTCCCCGAACCTATTAATTAATCCAGGCATCTATCTCAGGGATTCGATGTCCTCGACTTGCAGTTAGCTGCGTCATTGCGCAACCCGCTTATATTCCTCAGGTCTATGGACTTAAAGTTGGCGTGACATTGGGCTCCGTGGGAAAGCTTAAGAAATGCGTTCCGTTGGATTTTGGGAACAAAAGGAAAAAAAGAGGCATGCTGTCGAAGTTTTTCATCTTGCACTCATCAGGACAAACACAAGAATGTCAAACTGCAAACAATCACAGCAAATCTATACTACAGGAGAAATAGATGATGATTGGTTGGCATGTGGACTCTGATTGGCTGAGCTGTTGCCATGAAGAAAGCGACGGGGAAACCACAGGCCCTCCAAGCTCCTGGGTAATTCAGAAAAGGCGCGAGGCTTGGACATATTCCTTTTGTTTTCAGAGAACAAATTGTGAGCAATCAACAGGCATCTCACTTCACTCGCATCCCAGACATTCTCATTGTGAAAGGATTATGAAACCGGGTCCGGGTTCATAGGACACTCAAAGCAGCGTCGCAGGTGGAGGCTGTGGTTAAGAGGGCGTATGGGACACTGGCCTTCATCAATAGAGGAATTGAGTTTAGAAATCGGGAGATAATGCTGCAGCTGTATAGGACCCCACCTGGAGTACTGTGCCCAGTTCTGGTCGCCTCATTACAGAAAGGAGGTGGAAGCCGTAGAAAGGGTGCAGAGGAGATTTACAAGGATGTTGCCCGGATTAGGTGGCATGCCTTATGAGGATAGGTTGAGAGAGCTGGGACTTTTCTCCTTGGAGAGGCGAAGGATGAGAGGTGACCTGATAGAGATGTTGTATAAGATGTTGATGGAGTGGATTCTCAGAGGCTTTTACCCAGGGCTGAAATGGTTGCCACAAGAGGTCACAGGTTTAGGGTGCTGGGGAGTAGGTACAGAGGAGATGTTAGGGGTAAGTTTTTCATTCAGAGGGTGGTGGGTGCGTGGAATCGGCTGCCGGTAGTGGTGGTGGAGGCGGATTCGATAGGGTCTTTTAAGAGACTTTTGGATAAGTTCATGGAAGTTAGTAAGATAGAGGGTTATAGGTAAGCCTAGTAGGTAGGGATATGTTCGGCACAACTTGTGGGCCGAAGGGCCTGTTTGTGCTGTAGCTTTTCTATGTTTCTATGTTCTAAGAATGTCAAACTGCAAACAATCACCGCAAATTTATACTACAGAAGAAATAGGTGATGATTGGTTGGCATGTAGACTCTGATTGGCTGAGCTGTTGCCTTGAAGAAAGTGACGGGAAACTATAGGCTCTCAAACTCCTGGGTAATTCAGGAAAGGCGTGAGTCTTGGACATAGTTGGGTGGATTAGCAAATTTGCTGATGACACCAAAGTCGGTGGTGTGGTAGACAGTGAGGAAGGGTGTCGTAGTTTGCAGGAAGACTTAGACAGGTTGCAAAGTTGGGCCGAGAGGTGGCGGATGGAGTTTAATGCGGAGAAGTGTGAGGTAATTCACTTTGGTAGGAATAACAGATGTGTTGAGTATAGGGCTAACGGGAGGACTTTGAATAGTGTGGAGGAGCAGAGGGATCTAGGTGTATGTGTGCATAGATCCCTGAAAGTTGGGAATCAAGTAGATAAGGTTGTTAAGAAGGCATATGGTGTCTTGGCGTTTATTGGTAGGGGGATTGAATTTAGGAGTCGTAGCGTTATGTTGCAACTGTACACAACTCTGGTGCGGCCGCACTTGGAGTACTGTGTGCAGTTCTGGTCCCCACATTACAGGAAGGATGTGGAGGCTTTGGAGAGGGTGCAGAGGAGGTTTACCAGGATGTTGCCTGGTATGGAGGGGAGATCCTATGAGGAGAGGCTGAGGGATTTGGGATTGTTTTCGCTGGAAAGGCGGCGGCTAAGAGGGGATCTTATTGAAACATATAAGATGATTAGAGGTTTAGATAGGGTGGATAGTGATAGCCTTTTTCCTCTGATGGAGAAATCCAGCACGAGGGGGCATGGCTTTAAATTGAGGGGGGGTAGTTATAGAACCGATGTCAGGGGTAGGTTCTTTACCCAGAGGGTGGTGAGGGATTGGAATGCCCTGCCAGCATCAGTTGTAAATGCGCCTAGTTTGGGGGCGTTTAAGAGATCCGTAGATAGGTTCATGGACGAAAAGAAATTGGTTTAGGTTGGAGGGTCACAGTTTTTTTTTAACTGGTCGGTGCAACATCGTGGGCCGAAGGGCCTGTTCTGCGCTGTAATGTTCTATGTTCTATGTTCTATATTCCTTTTGTTTTCAGCAAATGTTTGCAGAGGGCGGTAGGGTCGCACAGTGGTTATCACCGCTGCCTCACAGCGCCAGGGACCTGGGTTCAATTCCCAGCAGCACGATGGCACAGCGGGTTAGCACTGCTGCCTCACAGCGCCGGGGACCCGGGTTCGATTCCCGGCTTGGGTCACTGTCTATGCAGAGTCTGCACATTCTCCCCGTGTCTGCGTGGGTTTCCTCCGGGTGCTCCGGTTTCCTCCGAAAGACGTGCTGGTTAGGTGCTCCCATGCCCACGTGTTTGTCCTTGGCCTCCTGCAATGTTCCAGTGAAGCTCAACGCAAACTGGAGGAACAGCATCTCATCTTCCATCTGGGCACTTTACAACCTTCCGGTCTCAACATCAAATTCAACAACTTCAGATGATTAGCTCTACCCCACCTCGGCCCCTCTGTTTTCATTCTATTTTATTTAATTTTTGACTGTTCTCTACCTTTTATTTCTTCATTGTCTTTCTCCATTTTTCTTCACCCCCCCCCCCCGCCCACTCTTTCCCCCTACTCCATCCCCCTTCCCTTACCTTTTAGAACATAGAACATAGAACAGTACAGCACAGAACAGGCCCTTCGGCCCACGATGTTGTGCCGAGCTTTGTCTGAAACCCAGATCAAGCTACCCCATCCCTATCATCCCGAAGTACTCCATGTGCCTATCCAATAGCTTCTTAAATGTTCCTAAAGTGTCTGACTCCACTATCCCTGCAGGCAGTCCATTCCACACCCCAACCACTCTCTGAGTAAAAAACCTACCTCAGACATCCTTCCTATATCTCCCACCATGAACCCTATAGTTATGCCCCCTAGTTACCGCTCCATTCACCCGAGGAAATAGTCTTTGAACGTTCACTCTATCTATCCCCCTCATCATCTTATAAACCTCTATCAAGTCTCCTCTCAACCTCCTCCGCTCCAGAGAGAAAAGCCCTAGCTCCCTCAACCTTTCCTCATAAGACCTACCCTCCAAACCAGGCAGCATCCTGGTAAATCTCCTCTGCACTCTTTCCAGTGTCTCCACATCCTTCTTATAGTGAGGTGACCAGAACTGCACACAATATTCCAAATGTGGTCTCACCAAGGTCCTGTACAGTCCAAAGATGTGCGGGTTAGGTTGATTGGCCAGGTTAAAAACATTGCCCCTTAGAGTCCTGGGATGTGTAGGTTAGAGGGATTAGCGGGTAAGGTATGTGGGGGTGGGGCCTGGGTGGGATTGTGGTCGGTGCAGACTCAATGGGCCGAATGGCCTCCTTCTGCACTGTAGGGTTTCTAAAAAAAAAAAGTTGCAGCATAACCCCACGGCTCTTAAACTCAAACCCCCTGTTAATGAACGCCAACACACTATAGGCCTTCTTCACGGCTCTATCCACTTTGCTTCCACTTTTTCAAATTTCACCTCTGTCCCCTCCCCCAACATCTTCATCTGTCACAGTTTACCCTCTCATTTTAGCTTCTCTGCCGTTTGGCCATTCACACCCTTTATTTTCTCTATGGGCTGCCATTAGCAGCCTTTCCCCCTGGTTTCCGTGGCTATGACTCATCTTTCATTCCCTCCCTCTGCAGTATAAATATCTCCCGCTTTCTCTGCCTTTTAGCTTTGATAAAGGGTCATCTGTTCTCAAAAACCTCAGCTCTTTTCTCTCCGTACAGATGCTGCCAGACCCGCTGAGATTTTCCAGCGTTTTCCTCTTTTGGTTTCAGATTCCAGCATCCGCAGGAATTTGCTTTTATGCTGGTTCGAATTATAGAAACCCTACAGTGCAGAAAGAGGCCATTTGGCCCATCGAGTCTGCACCGACCACAATCCCACCCAAGCCCTATCCCCATATCCCTTACACCTTTACCCGCTAATCCCTCTAACCTACGCATCCCAGGACACTAAGGGGCAATTTTAGCACGGCTAATCAACCTAACCCGCACATCTTTGGACTGTGGGAGGAAACCGGAGCACCCGGAGGAAACCCACGCAGACACGAGGAGAATGTGCAAACTCCACACAGACAGTGACCCGAGCCGGGAATCGAACCCGGGTCCCTGGAGCTGTGAAGCAGCAGTGCTAACCACTGTGCTACCGTGCCGCCCCAGGTTAGGGCGCATTGTCCGTGCTAAATTCTCCCTCAGTGTTACCCGAACAGGCGCCGGAGTGCGGCGACTGGAGGATTTTCACAGTCACTTCATTGCAGTGTTAATGTAAGCCGACTTGTGACACTAATAAATAAACTTTAAACTTTAAAAAAACTTTCCCATGTTTATGAATGTATATCACTTTTAGCAAGCATAAATATGAGCTTGACTGATTTTCTTAAATTGGTGGTTCGTGTAGCTATCAGCGCACTCAGTGTTGTTCAGCAGATGCTGCCCAATTAGGGAATTGCATGTAATAGTCAATGTTTCCCAGGGTGGAAGAGCCAATTACTAGGGGGCACAGGTTTAAGGTGCGAGGGGCAAGGTTTAAAGGAGATGTACGAGGCAAGCTTTTTTACACAGAGGGTAGTGGGTGCCTGGAACTCGCTGCCGGGGGGAGGTAGTGGAAGCAGACACGATAATGACTTTTATGGGTGGTCTTGACAAATACATGAATAGGATGGGAATAGAGGGATATGATCCCTGGAAGGGTAGGGGGTTTTAGTTCAGTCGGGGCAGCATGGTCGGTACAGGCTTGGAGGGCCGAAGGGCCTGTTCCTGTGCTGTAATTTTCTTTGTTCTCGGTTTGGCTTCGGGGCTTTGAGGGTGCAGCCGAGTTGAGTATGGTCTGTACTCGGTCTATTACTCTCACCCGCAGAAACATGCTGTTTGATTCAGTCAGCCAATCGCTGGGGAGAGCATTTGAGGTAAAAGAACACTAATGGGTCTTGTGGCGATGCGGGTGGTATCCTGCCTCTGAGCCAGAAACTCCGGACTCGAGACTCACCCCAGATCACCGGGGAAGGTGCGTTCATAACGCGGCCAAACAGGGTGTGTGTCAAATCTGTAAATCCATCAAAGCTCGCCAATATCTGGCGGTGCAAGCAGGGGAGACTCCTGGTCAGCCATGCTTGAGGTGGAGTGGCGCCCTTGAAGCTCTGGGAGTGTTGGTTATATCGGTGTTGTGATGTTAGTGTTAATAAAATTATACATATAAAAAAACTTCAAAAATGCTAAGAATTGTAAAATTGCGCGGTTTGCTTAAAAAAAAAGGTAGTTTGTGCCACGCTTAGAGAGTTAAAAGAGATGCAGGTGTGAATGCCGTACACAGAGAACACAGAGTGAAACATTTTATCGCGAGGCTCGGCAGCGGCGCTGCCAGGGCAACAGGTGTTTTTTGAATTTTAACCAATCAACCACGCATTTCAATAGCAGCAGCCTATCAGATTCGAATTTGATGTTTTGATAACCGGTAAACCAATCCGATTGTGGGGATCCTTGGTACATCACCAGGGGTATCAGAGTCACAGTTCCTGAGAGCCAGGCAGCAACTGCCTCTGCCACAATTCACAGCTCGAGAGAGAGCGGGAGAGACAGCCAGTAACTGTCTGCCAGTGTAACAGCCACACTTATGTCTTAAAAAAAAGCCTAATCTCAATCGCAAAGGTACCAACAGAAGACAGTGAAGACAGAAGAAGTCAGTGAAGAAGATAGAAGATTCTGGAAGATAAAACCTGGTTATCTTTTGGGAGCGACTAGAAGTTCTTTTTTTTTGTTTGTTAATAAGTAGAAATTTAATTTATCTAAACAGCAAACGATTAGAATATACTGACACTATAGTTAAGAAAGCCCCACCCAGGCCTCGACCTTCTCAGAAGACTAAGGAAATTCGGCATGTCAGCCACGATTCTCACCAATTTTTACAGATGCCCCATAGAAAGCATTCTTTCTGGGTGTATCACAGCTTGGTCTGGGCTCCTGCTCTGCCCAAGACCGCAAGGAACTACAAAAGGTCGTGAATGTAGCCCAATCCATCACGCAAACCCAGCCTCCCATCCATTGACTCTGTCTACACTTCCCGCTGCCTCGGGGAAAAGCAGCCAGCATAATCAAGGACCCCCCACGCACCCCGGACATTCCCTCTTCCACCTTCTTCCATCGAAAACAAGATACAAAAGTCTGAGGTCACGTACCAACCAACTCAAGAACAGCTTCTTCCCTGCTGCTGTCAGATTTTTGAATGGACCTACCTCGCATTAAATTGATCTTTCTCTACACCCTAGCTATGACTGTAACACTACATTCTGCACCCTCTCCTTCTCTATGAATGGTATGCTTTGTCTGTATCGCGCGCAAGAAACAATACTTTTCACTGTATCCCAATACATGTGACAATAATAAATCAAATCAAATCCTTCTCCCCTATGTACTCTATGAATGTAGAACATAGAACATTACAACGCAGTACAGGCCCTTCGGCCCTCGATGTTGCGCCGACCAGTGGAACCAATCTAAAGCCCCTCTAACCTACACTATTCCAATATCGTCCATATGTTTATCCAATAACCATTTGAATGCTCTTAATGTTGACGAGTCCACCACTGCTGCAGGCAGGGCATTCCACGCCCTTACTACTCTCTGAGTAAAGAACCTACCTCTAACATCTGTCCTATATCTCTCGCCCCTCAATTTAAAGCTATGTCCCCTCGTGTTAGCCATCACCATCCGAGGAAAAAGGCTCTCACTGTCCACCCTATCTAATCCTCTGATCATCTTCCTTCTCCCCTATGTACTCTATGAATGGTATGCTTTATTTGTATAACACGCAAGAAACAATACTTTTCACTGCATCCCAATACATGTGACAATAATAGATCCAATCAAATGCAAAAGGGTGGAGGAGGTAAGGATCTCCCTGTAAGTGGGGAAGTTTGGGGAAACCTCTAACTCGAAGCAGAGGTCGGTTTGTGTAAAATAAGCCATCTAATTTCACGCCTTCCTTCTCCTCCTCTCCGCGCCAGCTAACCTGTGGGTCTACGACATGCTGGAAAATTACAGGTACCTGCAGTACTTCTCGTGGGTCCTTTATCACGTCATCCTCACCATGGTGTCGGCTGGAGTGGCCAAATACATCTCTCCACAGGCGGCAGGTACAGCAAACACCCCCCCTCCCCTCCCCCCCCACCCTCCCCTCCCCTCCCCCCCCCTCCCTCCCCTCCCCTTCCCCCCCTCCCCTTCCTCCCTCCCCTCCCCTTCCCCCCCTCCCCTTCCCCCCTCCCCTTCCCCCCTCCCCTTCCCCCCCTCCCCTTCCCCCCCTCCCCTTCCTCCCTCCCCTCCCCTTCCCCCCCTCCCCTTCCCCCCTCCCCTTCCCCCCCTCCCCTCCCCCCCTCCCTCCCCTCCCCCCCCCTCCCTCCCCTCCCCTTCCCCCCCTCCCCTTCCCCCCTCCCCTTCCCCCCCTCCCCTTCCCCACCTCCCCTTCCCCCCCTCCCCTTCCCCCCCTCCCCTTCCCCCCCCTCCCCTTCCCCCCTCCCCTTTCCCCCCTCCCCTTCCCCCCCTCCCCTTCCCCCCCTCCCCTTCCCCCCCTCCCCTCCCCCCCTCCCCTTCCCCCCCTCCCCTCCCCCCCTCCCCTTCCCCCCCTCCCCTTCCCCCCCTCCCCTTCCCCCCCTCCCCTTCCTCCCCCTCCCCTTCCCCCCCCTTCCTCCCCCTCCCCTTCCCCCCTCCCCTTCCCCCCCCACACCTCCCCTCCCCCCCTCCCCTTCCCCCCCTTCCCCCCTCCCCTTCCCCCCCTCCCCTTCCCCCCCTTCCCCCCCCCAACACCCCCCTCCCCTTCCCCCCCCTCCACCCTCCCCCCTTCCCCCCCCCCCCACACCTCCCCTCCCATCGTCTGAGAGTGTCCGCGGGATTGTCACCAGTGCCTCAATGGGGGAACTCGGAGTCGGGGGAGGTGGTGGCGGGGGGGGTGGGGGGGGTTAGAATTTATCAAATTGCTTTCTTCTTGAAAACGGGTTTAATTTGCTCGAAGCTTCAATACCCGGACAGGTCTACCATCACCCGGTGCGGAAGTGGCGAGGGGGGGGTTACGGATGGTGGAGGGGGGGGGGGGGGACGGGGGACGACCGGCTCCTGGGTCCGTCAGTGGGTCCCGGCAGTCGTTCGACCCAACAGTCTGCTCCGCTGCCCGGGGCAACGTACGCGGCCGGTTGTCCCTGGAGAGGGAGGGAGAATGGTGGGGGGGTGAGGGGGTGGGGGGTTGTAGTTGCTAGCACTGCCATAGACAGAAAGACGAAGGAAATGCGAACAGGGAGGATAAAGGCTGGGAATGGGGCCTCCCACCATAGAGGTTCCCCCTTCCCCCTCCTCCCTCTCACCCTCACAGTACAAATCTTGTCCGATTGTCCTCATCTTCAGCTCTGATGAAGAGCCATCCTGACAAAACATTGAGTGTATTCAAGAGACGGCTGGATAGAGCACTTGGGGCGAATGGGGTCAAAGGTTATGGGGGGAAAGCAGGATCAGGCTGTTGAGTTGGATGATCAGCCATGATGGTGATGAATGGCGGAGCAGGCTCGAAGGGCCGAATGGCCTCCTCCTGCTCCTACCTTCCATGTCCGGGTAGAGGGGCAGACTGTCGGGTCGGACAACTGCCGGGATCCATTGATAGCAAATTTAGCCAGGCCCAGGAGCAGTTTCACGAGGAGGTCCAGACTCGAAACGTTGGCTCCATTCTCTCTCCGCGGATGCTGTCAGACCCGCTGAGATTTTCCAGCATCGTCTGTTTTTCCGCCTTACCCAGAGCTGACCTTTTGCAACCTGCCGAGAGCAACATTAGCGATAGAATCACAGAATCCCTACAGTGCAGAAGGAGGCCATTTGGCCCATCGAGCCTGCACCGACCATAATCCCACACAGGCCTGTAACATAATAAGAACATAAGAACATAAGAAATAGGAGCAGGAGTAGGCCATCTAGCCCCTCGAGCCTGCCCCGCCATTCAATAAGACCATGGCTGATCTGACGTGGATCAGTACCACTTACCCGCCTGATCCCCATAACCCTTAATTCCCTTGCCGATCAGGAATCCATCTATCCGCGCTTTAAACATATTCAGCGAGGTAGCCTCCACCACCTCAGTGGGCAGAGAATTCCAGAGATTCACCACCCTCTGGGAGAAGAAGTTCCTCCTCAACTCTGTCTTAAACCGACCCCCCTTTATTTTGAGGCTGTGTCCTCTAGTTTTAACTTCCTTACTAAGTGGAAAGAATCTCTCCGCCTCCACCCTATCCAGCCCCCGCATTATCTTATAAGTCTCCATAAGATCCCCCCTCATCCTTCTAAACTCCAACGAGTACAAACCCAATCTCCTCAGCCTCTCCTCATAATCCAAACCCCTCATCTCCGGTATCAACCTGGTGAACCTTCTCTGCACTCCCTCCAAGGCCAATATATCCTTCCTCATATAAGGGGACCAATACTGCACACAGTATTCCAGCTGCGGCCTCACCAATGCCCTGTACAGGTGCATCAAGACATCCCTGCTTTTATATTCTATCCCCTTCGCAATATAGGCCAACATCCCGTTTGCCTTCTTGATCACCTGTTGTACCTGCAGACTGGGCTTTTGCGTCTCATGCACAAGGACCCCCAGGTCTCTTTGCACGGTAGCATGTTTTAATTTGTTTCCATTGAGATAGTAATCCCATTTGTTATTATTTCCTCCAAAGTGTATAACCTCGCATTTCTCAACGTTATACTCCATTTGCCATATCCTCGCCCACTCACTCAGCCTGTCCAAATCTCTCTGCAGATCTTCTCCATCCTCCACACGATTCACTTTCCCACTAACCCCACCTATTTTCCCCGTTAAACCTCTGACACTAAGGGGCAATTTAGCATGGCCAATCCACCTAACCCGCACATCTTTGGACACTAAGGGGCAATTTAGCATGGCCAATCCACCTAACCCGCACATCTTTGGACACTATGGGGCAATTTAGCATGGCCAATCCACCTAACCTGCACATCGTTGGACACTAAGGGGCAATTTAGCATGGCCAATTCACCTGACCTGCATATCTTTGGAGTGTGGGAAGAAACCGGAGCACCCGGAGGAAACCCACACAGAGACGGGGAGAACGTGCGAACGTGCAAACTCCAGATAGACCGTGACCCGAGGCGGGAATCGAACCCGGATTCCTGGCGCTGTGAGGCAGCAGTGCTAACCACTGTGCCACTGTGCCACCCATATCATGTGTCGTCTCTTGTTGTAGCAAGTAGGAGATTGCAATTCAGGTTCACGTAAGAATGTATTTTTCTCCCCCCGCTGTTAGCTAGATACTTATCAAGATAACAGACTGTTTTGTATAAACAGCGTCAATGTTGGCTTGCCTTTCTGCAATAATGGATTCTGTTTTTGCTTCACTGTCTCCTGTTGCCTTACAAGGGTCTGGCATTCCTGAGTTGAAAGTCACCCTGCGAGGTCTGGTGCTGGACGAGTTCTTCACCTTCAGAACCTTTGTCGCAAAACTCATTGGTGTCATCTGCACCCTGGCAGCTGGAAGTACCATTTTCCTGGGCAAAGTGGTAAGTGGGCATTGATTGTCTATAGTATGTTGGTTATAGTGTTGGCGCGTTTGCCCGCTGATCTGGGCGGCACGGTAGCACAGTGGTTAGCACTGCTGCTTCACAGCTCCAGGGACCTGGGTTCGATTCCCGGCTTGGGTCACTGTCTGTGCGGAGTTTGCACATTCTCCTCGTGTCTGCGTGGGTTTCCTCCGGGTGCTCCGGTTTCCTCCCACAGTCCAAAGATGTGCGGGTTAGGTTGATTGGCCAGGTTAAAAATTGCCCCTTAGTGTCCTGAGATGCGTAGGTTAGAGGGATTAGTGGGTAAATGTGTAGGGATATGGGAATAGGGCCTGGGTGGGATTGTGGTCGGTGCAGACTCGATGGGCCGAATGGCCTCTTTCTGTACTGTAGGGTTTCTATGATTCTATGATTTCCATGATCTCTGAAGGCGGAAAGGCAGGTTAATAGGGTGGTGAAAAAGGCACAAGGCACACTCGCCTTTATCAATCGGGGTACAGATTACAAAAGCAGGGAGGTCACGATGGAGTTGGGTAGCACTTTGGTGAGGCCACAGCTGGAGTACGGTGCGCAGTTCTGGTCGCCACATTGTAGGAAGGACGTGAATGCACTGGAAGGGGTGCAGATTCACCAGGATGCTGCCTGGGATGGATTTAAGTTATGAAGAGAGGTTGGGTAGACTTGGGTTGTTTTCTCTGGAGCAGAGAAGACTGAGGGGGCGACCTGATCGAGGTGTTCAAGATTATGAGGGGCACGGACAGGGTGGATAAGGAGCAGCTGTTCCCCTGAGTTGAAGGGTCAGTCACGAGGGGACACAAGTTAGAAGTGAGGGGGGGGTGGGAGGTTTAGTGGGGGGGGATTTGAGGAAAAACCTTTTTACCCAGAGGGTGGTGAGGGTCTGGAATGCGCTGCCTGGGAGGGTGGTGGAGGCGGGAGGCCTCACATCCTTTAAAAAGTACCCGGATGAGAACTTGGCACGGCGTAACATTCAGGGCTTTGGGCCAAGTGCTGGCAGATAGGATTAGTTTTAGTTTATTTATTAGTGTCACAAGTAGGCTTACATTAAATTACTGTGAAAATCCCCCTCGTCGCCACACTCTGGCGCTTGTTCGGGTAACACTGAGGGAGAATTTAGCACGGCCGATGCACCCTAACCAGCACGTCTTTCAGACTGTGGGAGGAAACCGGAGCACCCGGAGGAAACCCACGCAGACACGGGGAGAACATTGCAGACTCTGCACAGACAGTGACCCGAGCCGGGAATCTAACCCGGGTCCTTGGCGCTGTGAGGCAGCAGTGCTAACCCACTGTGCCACCGTGATTAGGTGGGCAGGTCAGGGCGTTTCATGCGTCAGTGCAGACCTGATGGGCCGAAGGGCCTCTTCTGCACTGTAGTATTCCGTGATTCTGTAATTCTGAAGACTTATAGGTGAAGGGTGTAATTTAATTAAGCACCTAGAACACTTATAAAGAGAGACTTTAAAAAAATTAATTCGGTCATGGGATGTGGGCTTCACTGGCTTGGCCAGAGTTTATTGTCCATCTCAATTGCCCTCTGTAATATTTTGTTACTTTGCAAATTAAAATCATTATCAAAGTCTTCTTGGAATTTGTCAGATGTTTCTTTAACTAGTCTTGCGATAATATCATCAGCAATTGTTCCAATGGAGCAGAGTAACGTATTAACCTGTTCCGTCCCCAACTTATTGTTTAATCCTGATGTAATTCTAAATCTTAAAAATCTTTTTTAAATTCATTTCAGAGATCATTTAAGAGTCAACCACATTGCTATGGGGTTCTGGAGTCACATGTAATCCAGACCGGGTAAGGGCGGCAGATTTCCTTCCCCTAAGGGCGGCACGGTAGCACAGTGGGTTAGCACTGCTGCTTCACAGCTCCAGGGTCCCGGCTCCGATTCCCGGCTCGGGTCACTGTCTGTGTGGAGTTTGCACATTCTCCTCGTGTCTGCGTGGGTTTCCTCCGGGTGCTCCGGTTTCCTCCCACAGTCCAAAGATGTGCGGGTTAGGTTGATTGGCCAGGTTAAAAATTGTCCTGGGATGCGTAGGTTAGAGGGATTAGCGGGTAAAATATGTGGGGTGGGATTGTGGTCGGTGCAGACTCGATGGGCCGAATGGCCTCCTTCTGCACTGTAGGGTTTCTATGATTTCTATGATTAGTGAACCAGATGGGTTTTTACGACAATTGACCATGGGTTCACGATCATCGTTAGACCTTTTAAGTCCAGGTTTTTATTGAATTCAAATTTCACCATTTGCCATGGTGTGAAAGTTATCTTGGGTCACTGGATTGCTAGTCCAATGACAGTACCACTACTCCTCTGCTGAGACTTGCGGCAGGGTGGGACACAAGCATACATAATGCTGCATTCTGTAAATAAAGCGATTATCAAGAGAAGTATTATAAATGTAATACTTTCCTCATTGGCTTGGGATCGAAGTGGAAGTCCAGGCTGTCCTGCCAATGGCTGGAGGGAGTGATCTCGGTTCTTGTGGGGTTTCCTCCACCCTTCCTGTGATCACCCTGCCGGTTTCTTCTCCCTGTCCATCATATCTTGATGTCTTGAATGTTGTCGACCAGAAGCTGAACTGGACTCAACTCAAACCATTGTCGGAAAAAACCCATCTGGTTCCCTTTAGGGAAGGAAATCTGCCGTCCTTACCCCGGTCTGGCCTACATGTGACTCCAGAGCCACAGCTAATGTGGTTGACTCTTAACGACCTAACTGCCCCCTCTGAAAGGACCGAGTGAGACACTGGGTGGGATTTTTACGACCTTGATTGGGCGAGGTTGGTAAGGTCCCGCCTGAGGACAAGGGGGAACTCCATTCTGCGAGCCTCACCCACCTCAATTCCGAGATGGGCAAGGCGGTAAGATTTCTGCCACTCAGTTCAAGGGGGCAATTAGGAATGTTTTTTCTTAATGTTTAGTGTCAGAAGTAGGATCAATAGAGGAAACATTATTTCCTGGGGTTGGGGAGGCTAGGATTAAGGGTTAAAGTCAAAAATTAGAGCCATACCTTTCAGGAATGAAATTAGGAAACACTTCTAAATACAAAAATTGTCCCTTAGTGTCCCAAGATGTGTAGGTGAGGTGGATTGGCTATGTTAAATTGCCCCTTAGTGTCCAAAGATATGTGGGTTAGGTGGATTGGCCATGCTAAGTTGCCCCTTAGTGTCCAAAGGTGCGCTAGTTAGGTGGATTGGCCATGCTAAATTGCCTCTTAGTGTCCAAAGATATGTGGGTTAGGTGGATTGGCCATGCTAAGTTGTCGCTTAGTGTCCAAAGATGTGCAGGTAAGCTGGATTGGCCATGCTAAATTGCCCCTTAGTGTCCAAAGATGTGCAGGTTAGGTGGATTGGCCATACTAAATTGCCCCTTAGTGTCCAAAGATATGTGGGTTAGGTGGATTGGCCATGCTAAGTTGTCGCTTAGTGTCCAAAGATGTGCAGGCAAGCTGGATTGGCCATGCTAAATTGCCCCTTAGTGTCCAAAGATGTGCAGGTTAGGTGGATTGGCCATACTAAATTGCCTCTTAGTGTCCAAAGATATGCAGGTTAGGTGGATTGGCCATGCTAAATTGCCCCTTATTGTTCAAAGATGTGCAGGTTAGGTGGATTGGCCAGGCTAAATTGCCCCTTAGTGTTTAAAGACGTGCGAGTTAGATGGATTGGCCATGCTAAATTGCCCCTTAGTGTCCAATGATGTGGAGGTTAGGTGGATTGGCCGTGCTAAATTGTCCCTTAGTGTCCAATGATGTGGAGGTTAGGTGGATTGGCCATGCTAAGTTGTCGCTTAGTGTCCAAAGATGTGCAGGTAAGCTGGATTGGCCATGCTAATTGCCCCTTAGTGTCCAAAGATGTGCGGGTTAGGTGGATTGGCCATACTAAATTGCCCCTTAGTATCCAAAGATGTGCAGGTTAGGTGGATTGGCCATGCTAAATTGCCCCTTAGTATCCAAGGCTGTGCAGGTTAAGTGGATTGGCCATGCTAAATTGCCCCTTTAGTGTCCAAAGATGTGTAGGTTAGGTGGATTGGCCATGCTAAATTGCCCTTAGTGTCCAAAGATATGTGGGTTAGGTGGATTGGCCATGCTAAATTGCCCCTTAGTGTTCAAAGATGTGCAGGTTAGGTGGATTGGCTATGTTAAATTGCCCCTTAGTGTCCAAAGATATGTGGGTTAGGTGGATTGGCCACGCTAAATTGCCCCTTAGTGTCCAAAGGTGCGCTAGTTAGGTGGATTGGCCATGCTAAATTGCCCCTTAGTGTTCAAAGACGTGCGAGTTAGGTGGATTGGCCATGCTAAATTGCCCCTTAGTGTCCAATGATGTGGAGGTTAGGTGGATTGGCCATGCTAAGTTGTCGCTTAGTGTCCAAAGATGTGTAGGTTAGGTGGATTGGCCATGCTAATTGCCCCTTATTGTCCCAAGATGTGTAGGTCAGGTGGATTGGCCATGCCAAATTGCCCCTTTAGTGTTCAATGATGTGCAGGTAAGCTGGATTGGCCATGCTAATTGCCCCTTAGTGTCCAAAGATGTGCAGGTTAGGTGGATTGACCATGCTAAATTGCCCCATAGTGTCCAGAATGTGGAGGTTAGGTGGATTGGCCATGCTAAATTGCCCCTTAGTGTCCAAAGATGTATACGTTAGGTGGATTGGCCATGGTAAATTGCCCCTTAGTGCTGGGGGATATGCTAGGTAAATGCATGCGGTTATGGGGTTTGGGCCTGGGTGGGCTTGTGGTCAATGCAGACGTGATGGGCTGAATGGCCTCCTTCCGCACTGTAGGGATTCTATGATTCTATAATAAAATATTGTCAATGTCCGTGCCTCTGTCACTTCCTCCGGCAGCTCGGTCCAGACATATACCACCCGTAGTAGAATAATACAACACGGAACAAGGCCATTCCCAGAGGTCAGAGGGCCACAGAATTGTCAAATCATTCATGGCGTTGTATCCCTATCGATATCTCCAGCCCCCATCCCCCGCCCTCTCCCCCACCACCCCTCCCCTGACATCAGCCATTCACAGCGTGCTAGAGCTGACTTCATCCTTCAGGGTTGCTAAATGCTGACGACTCCTTCTTCATGTTTGCAGGGACCCTTCGTCCACATGGCAACCATCCTCGCCACTCTGCTGGGCAAAGTCATGGTGAAGTTCGCGGGAACCAAAGAGGTAACCTTGCGCTGAGAATAATTCGCCCTGCGGCGGGGGTTTCAGAGAAAGCGGATTCGAGGCTTCCCCTCACGGGGAAGGGGGTGTGGGGGGAAACGTGGGGCTGGCGGGGGCGGGGAACATCTTTCCTCAGACACATACGCCGTATGGGAATTCCCAATCGATTTCCCATTCATCCCCATTGTGCCAATGGGTCCGGGGCCAAGAGTGCCCCAATCTAGGCTGACACTTCCAGTGCACCAACGGAGTGCCACTCTGTCAGTGGGACAATCAGCTTGTTCCGTGCACCTCGCTGCATTATATGGCCCTCCTCCTCCTCCTAGTAAGAAGTCTCACAAAACCAGGTTCAAGTCCAACCCGATGAAGGAGCAGTCCTCCGAAAGCTTGTGATACTAAATAAGCCTGTTGGACTCTGACCTGGTGTTGTGAGACTTCTAACTGTGCCCACCCCAGTCCAATGCCGGCATCCCCACATCACTCCTACTCCTAGCTGAGCTGTGAGCTGCTTGCCCTCCCGCTTCCTTGCTCTCACTGCTATGAATTTGCTTAAGACTACTCAAAAAGCCTTCCTACCCTAAAGGTGCCCCTGGTTGCTAAGCAACGACTTTTGCTTCTCCTTTTCACGCTGTAACCCTCTCTGAGCACAATTGAAGCACAGTTTGACCGGGATGATAGAACGAGGTCCCAGCTACCTGCTCAGGTGGCCTCAGGGATCCCATGAAAGTCAGGAGTTTTCCTGGTATAGCAGCCGGCAAACATCTCGCAAACAGCAGTCCCACTGTCCACTGGCTGCTGTTGCCCTCTGGCTGCTGTTAATGTCCAGAATAATGGCCACAGGAATTGGAGTGGGTGAGGGGAGGACCACGGAAACCTCAGGCCGGACTTTATAATTTCAGGATGAGCGAGGACGGGAAAACCCACCCAATGTCTTGGTATTTAAAAATAAGGGGTCGTCTATTTATTGAGAATCCACTCCAGGTTTTCCAACTATCCTTTCCAACAAAGCGTCTGCCCCATTTTTAAACAAGGAATCCAGCACCGGGTTTTCCACCTCTCCTTTCAGGCTTCCTTTATTTTGAATTGCAACGTGCATCTAAAGTTCTACACAAACGCAGGTACTCAGTCCCCAACTATCACTTCAGGCATTGGAAAAGAGGACACCAAACCTTACGATTACTTCAGGTATCTGCAGGTATTTGCAACCAAGCTTATCGGCTCTCCCCTCTCCAGCTCTGACTTCACCTTCCATGGAAAGTATCCTATTCCAAATGCAGTTTCTCTTTGATCCTTTTTGCTTCAATATTCCTGGAGCTTCTTTCCCATTCCCTGGTTTCTGGAACTGGGTGTCCACTAGTTCTCCTGGAGTTTTTTTTCATGCACCTCACTGCATTAGATGCCTCTCGTACTCCAAGCAGAGCTGCGAGCTGCTTGCCCTCCCGATTCCTTGCTCCCACTGCTATGAATTTGATTAAAACTACTCAAAAAGCCTTCCTACCTTAAAGGTGCCCCTGGTTGCTAAGCAACGACTTTGGCTTCTCTTTTTCACGCTGTAATCCTCTCTAAGCACAACTGAAGAGCAGTTTGAACTGGCCACACCCCCACACACATACAAACACCCTTGTCTAGTGTGAATCTAACTGGAGTTTTACCCCTCCTACACTAAATTAAACACACTTAAATCTATACCTTATTTTAAACATTTAACAATACAAATATAGCGCACCGAAAACAACCTCTGCTTTCCTGACTCAAGGGTATTGAGGGAATGAGGTTGCAATGGCAGACATATGGTGCAGATCAGCCCGGGCCTCGAAAGGCAGAACATGCTCGAGGGGCTGAATGGCCTCCTCCCGTTCCTCAGGACAAGTGCCCACGATTTTTCTCTTTGTCCTCCATGCAGAATAAAGGACGCAAATATGAAATGCTGATCGCTGGTGCCGCAGTGGGTGTGGCCTGTTGCTTTGTGGCGCCTGTTGGAGGTAAGGCCCCTCCCTCCCTTGATTTATTATTGTCACATGTATTGGGATGCAGTGAAAAGTATTGTTTCTTGCGCACTATACAGACAAGGCATACCGTTCATAGAGTACATAGGGGAGAAGGATTTGATTTGATTTATTATTGTCACATGGATTGGGATACAGTGAAAAGTATTGTTTCTTGCGCGCTATACAGACAAAGCATACCGTTCATAGAGTACATAGGGGAGAAGGATTTGATTATTATTGTCACATGTATTGGGATACAGTGAAAAGTATTGTTTCTTGCGCACTATACAGACAAAGCATACCGTTCATAGAGAAGGAAAGGAGAGAGTGCAGAATGTAGTGTTACAGTCATAGCTAGGGTGTAGAGAAAGATCAACTTAATATTTGATTTATTATTGTCACATGTATTGGGACACAGTGAAAAGTATTGTTTCTTGCGCGCTATACAGACGAAGCATACCATTCATAGAGCACATAGGGGAGAAGGATTTATTATTGGTTTCCTCCCTCAGTCCAAAGATGTGCGCGTTAGGTGGATTGGCCATGCTAAATTGACCCTAGTGTCAGGGGGACTGGCTAGTGTAAATGCAGTGGTTACGGGGATAGGGCCTGGGTGGGATTGTGGTCGGTGCAAACTCGATGGGCTGAAAGGCCTCCTTCTGCACTGTCGGGATTCTATGATTCTTCCATCAGGCAAAAGGTACAAACTACTGAGGTCACGTACCAACCGACTCAAGAACAGCTTCTTCCCTGCTGCTGTCAGACTTTTGAATGGACCTACCTCGCATTAAGTTGATCTTTCTCTACACCCTAGCTATGACTGTAACACTACATTCTGCACCCTCTACCTTTTCTTCTCTATGAACGGTATGCTTTGTCTGTATAGCGCGCAAGAAACAATACTTTTCACTGTATCCCAGGACATGTGACAACAATAAATCAAATCCTTCTCCCCTATGTACTCTATGAACAGTATGCTTTGTCTGTATAGCGTGCAAGAAACAATACTTTTCACTGTATCCCAATACATGTGACAATAATAAATCAAATCCTTCTCCCCTATGTACTCTATGAATGGTATGCTTTGTCTGTATAGCGCGCAAGAAACAATACTTTTCACTGTATCCCAATACATGTGACAATAATAAATCAAATCCTTCTCCCCTATGTACTCTATGAACGGTATGCTTTGTCTGTATAGCGTGCAAGAAACAATACTTTTCACTGTATCCCAATACATGTGACAATAATAAATCAAATCCTTCTCCCCTATGTACTCTATGAACGGTATGCTTTGTCTGTATAGCGCGCAAGAAACAATACTTTTCACTGTATCCCAGGACATGTGACAACAATAAATCAAATCCTTCTCCCCTATGTACTCTATGAACGGTATGCTTTGTCTGTATAGCGCGCAAGAAACAATACTTTTCACTGCATCCCAGTACATGTGACAATAATAAATCAAATCAAATGTGACTCCAGAGTCACAGCCAATCTGGTTGACTCTCAATTGCCTCTTCAAGGGCAATTAGGAATGGGCAATAAATGCTGGGGGAACCCATCTGGTTGCTTTAGGGAAGGAAATCTGCCGTCCTTACCCCGGTCTGGCCTACATGTGACTCCAGAGCCACACCCAATGTGGTTGACTCTCAACTGCCCTCCAAGGGGCAACTAGGGATGGGCAATAAATGCTGGGCCCAGCCGGCGACGCCCGTGTCCCACGAATGAATAAAAAAATACACTTGAGGGGAAGCAAGAAAATAACTAGGTCTGTGGAGAAAGGTGTGGGACGAATTGGATAGTGCTTCCTAAGATCCAGCACGACAGGATGGGCCAAATGGCCTCCATCTGTGCTGTACCAGTCCCATAGGAGGCAAAGCAAGGCATGCACTGCGTGAATGTGATGAAATGTTCATAGTTATTCCAATGCGAGACCCATCTAATTGCCTTTCTCTCCCCGCCCTCTTGTTTCTAGGCGTCCTGTTCAGCGTGGAGACAACAGCCACACACTTCGCAGTGCGGAATTACTGGCGAGGGTTTTTCGCGGCCACTTGCGCTGCTCTGATGTTCCGGGTGTTGGCGGTGGTGAATAACGAACACGGTACTGCGTTAACGTTTCCGGGAGCCCCCCCGCGTGCGTCCATTAATAAAACCAGGAAGGCTGCGGCATGCAAGTGTGGGAGTCAGGGAACTCCCATGTTACTGGGGCAGGGAACTCCCATGTTACTGGGACAGGGAACTCCCATGTTACTGGGGCAGGGAACTCCCATGTTACTGGGGCAGGGAACTCCCATGTTACTGGGGCGGGGAACTCCCATGTTACTGGGGCAGGGAACTCCCATGTTACTGGGGCAGGGAACTCCCATGTTACTGGGGCAGGGAACTCCCATGTTACTGGGACAGGGAACTCCCATGTTACTGGGGCAGGGAACTCCCATGTTACTGGGGCAGGGAACTCCCATGTTACAGGGACAGGGAACTCCCATGTTACTGGGGCAGGGAACTCCCATGTTACAGGGACAGGGAACTCCCATGTTACTGGGACAGGGAACTCCCATGTTACTGGGGCAAGGAACTCCCATGTTACAGGGACAGGGAACTCCCATGTTACTGGGGCAGGGAACTCCCATGTTACTGGGACAGGGAACTCCCATGTTACTGGGGCAGGGAACTCCCATGTTACAGGGACAGGGAACTCCCATGTTACTGGGGCAGGGAACTCCCATGTTACAGGGACAGGGAACTCCCATGTTACTGGGACAGGGAACTCCCATGTTACTGGGACAGGGAACTCCCATGTTACTGGGACAGGGAACTCCCATGTTACTGGGACAGGGAACTCCCATGTTACTGGGACAGGGAACTCCCATGTTACAGGGGCAGGGAACTCCCATGTTACAGGGACAGGGAACTCCCATGTTACTGGGACAGGGAACTCCCATGTTACTGGGGCAAGGAACTCCCATGTTACTGGGACAGGGAACTCCCATGTTACTGGGACAGGGAACTCCCATGTTACTGGGACAGGGAACTCCCATGTTACTGGGACAGGGAACTCCCATGTTACTGGGACAGGGAACTCCCATGTTACTGGGACAGGGAACTCCCATGTTACTGGGACAGGGAACTCCCATGTTACTGGGACAGGGAACTCCCATGTTACTGGGACAGGGAACTCCCATGTTACTGGGACAGGGAACTCCCATGTTACTGGGGCAGGGAACTCCCATGTTACTGGGGCAGGGAACTCCCATGTTACTGGGGCAGGGAACTCCCATGTTACTGGGACAGGGAACTCCCATGTTACTGGGGCTGTGTGGATGAGGAAACTTGCCGGGGATCTTGTACGTGGTGGTGTTCCCATCCGCCTGCTGCCCTTGTTCCTCTGGGTGGTGCAGAATGTAGTCCAGAGCAATGATGGGTGACCGAGGGCGATGAGGAGGCTGCACGAGGGGACCTCCTTCATCTCATTGGACCACAAGATCAAAATCGGTCTTGTTCCCTTAATGTAACCCCATAAATTAGATTAAATTACCTTTAATGCACGCCGAATATTCCATGATGAGTTATTAAAAATACTGAACCATTTCAATATTAACTGTCATCAAGCTGAAATGGTAAAAACAAAAGAAATATTTCCGCTTATCTTCCTTACAATGGCAGGATAGCATTATCCTAGCGAGTCCCCCCTGACACTAGGGTCAATTTAGCATGGCCAATGCACCTAACCTGCACATCTTTGGACACGAAGGGGCAATTTAGCATGGCCAATCCACCTAACCTGCACATCTTTGGACTGTGGGAGGAAACCGGAACACCCGGAGGAAACCCACGCAGACACTGGGAGAACGCTGCCTCACAGCGCCAGGGATCCAGGTACAATTCCGGCCTGGGTCACTGTCTGTGTGGAGTCTGCACGTTCTCCCCGTGTCTGCGTGGGTTTCCTCCAGGTGCTCCGGTTTCCTCCCACAGTCCAAAGACGTGTAGGTTAGGTGGATTGGCCATGATAAATTGCCCCTTAGTGTCCAAAGATGTGTAGGTTAGGTGGATTGGCCATGCTAAATTGCCCCTTAGTGTCCAAAGATGTGTAGGTTAGGTGGATTGGCCATGCTAAATTTTCCCTTAATGTCCAAAGATGTGTAGATTAGGTGGATTGGCCATGCTAAATTGCCCCTTAGTGTCTAAAGATGTGCTGGTTAGGTGGATTGGCCATGCTAAATTACCCCTTCTTGTGCAAAGATGTATAGGTTAGGTGGATTGGCCATGGTAAATTGCCCCGTAGTGTCCAAAGATGTGCAGGTTAGGTGGATTGGCCATGCTAAATTGCCCCTTAGTGTCCAAAGATGTGCAGGTTAGGTGGATTGGCCATGCTAAATTGCCCCTGAATGTCCAAAGATGTGTAGGTTAGGTGGATTGGCCATGCTAAATTTTCCCTTAGTGTCCAAAGATGTGCGGGTTAGGTGGATTGGCCATGCTAAATTGCCCCTTAGTGTCCAAAGATGTACAGGTTAGGTGGATTGGCCATGCTAAATTGCCCCTTAGTGTCCAAAGATGTACAGGTTAGGTGGATTGGCCATGCTAAATTGCCCCTTAGTGTCCAAAGATGTGCAGGTTAGGTGGATTGGCCATGCTAAATTGCCCCTTAGTGTCCAAAGATGTACAGGTTAGGTGGATTGGCCATGCTAAATTGCCCCTTAGTGTCTAAAGATGTGCTGGTTAGGTGGATTGGCCATGCTAAATTGCCCTTTCTTGTGCAAAGATGTGTAGGTTAGGTGGATTGGCCATGCTAAATTGCCCCTTAGTGTCCAAAGATGTGCAGGTTAGGTGGATTGGCCATGCTAAATTGCCCCTTAGTGTCCAAAGATGTGTAGGTTAGGTGGATTGGCCATGGTAAATTGCCCCTTAGTGTCCAAAGATGTGCGGGTTAGGTGGATTGGCCATGCTAAATTGCCCCTTAGTGTCCAAAGATGTGCAGGTTAGGTGGATTGGCCATGCTAAATTGCCCCTTAGTGTCCAAAGATGTACAGGTTAGGTGGATTGGCCATGCTAAATTGCCCCTTAGTGTCTAAAGATGTGCGGGTTAGGTGGATTGGCCATGCTAAATTGCCCTTTCTTGTGCAAAGATGTGTAGGTTAGGTGGATTGGCCATGCTAAATTGCCCCTTAGTGTCCAAAGATGTGCGGGTTAGATGGATTGGCCATGTTAAATTGCCCTTAGTGTCAGGGGGACTAGCAGGGTAAATACATGGGGTTATGGGGATAGGGCCTGGGTGGGATTGTGGTCGCTGCAGACCCGATGGGCCGAATGGCCTCTTTCTGCACTGTAGGACTCTGTTCTATTCTAATGGAGGGATACAGGCGATTGGTCTAACTAGGACAACATGATCGGCGCAGGCTTGGAGGGCCGAAGGGCCTGTTCCTGTGCTGTACTGTTCTCTGTTCTTTGTTTAGTTCTTCTGACTGTCAATGTGCGCTGTTCACTTCATGTGCCCTCCCTTCAGTAATACCCCCGGATAAAACGTTACGCAGACAGAGACCAGCAGAGTTTGGCAGCTCTGCATACGGGCAATGACCAACACAGCATCTGGTGAGCCACACTCAGAACCCAGGGAGGCTGCATCGGCACCCTGAGCCACAGGTTGCCTATCTTGGCTGAACCTCAACGTATTATCCTTCAGAATTTGCCCTGTCCCTGCTGGATATTGAAACATAGAAACATGGAAGATAGGAGGAGGCCATTCGGCCCTTCGAGCCTGCTCCGCCATTCATCACCATCATGGCAGATCATCCAACTCAACAGCCTAATCCTGGTTTCCCCCCATAACCTTTGACCCCGTTCGCCCCAAGTGCTATATCCAGCCGCTTCTTGAATACATTCAATGTTTTAGCATCAACTACTTCCTGTGGTAATGAATTCCACAGGCTCACCACTCTTTGGGTGAAGAAATGTCTCCTCACCTCCGTCCTAAATGGTCTACCCCGAATCATAAGAACATAAGAAATAGGAGCAGGAGTAGGCCATCTAGCCCCTCGAGCCTGCCCCGCCATTCAATAAGATCATGGCTGATCTGACGTGGATCAGTACCACTTACCCGCCTGATCCCCATAACCCTTAATTCCCTTACCGATCAGGAATCCATCTATCCGTGACTTAAACATATTCAACGAGGTAGCCTCCACCACTTCAGTGGGCAGAGAATTCCAGAGATTCACCACCCTCTGAGAGAAGAAGTTCCTCCTCAACTCTGTCCTAAACCGACCCCCCTTTATTTTGAGGCTGTGCCCTCGAGTTCTAGTTTCCTTTCTAAGTAGAAAGAATCTCTCCATCTCTACCCTATCCAGACCCTTCATTATCTTATAGGTCTCTATAAGTTCCCCCCTCAGCCTTCTAAATTCCAACGAATACAAACCCAATCTGCTCAGTCTCTCCTCATAATCAACACCCCTCATCTCTGGTATCAACCTGGTGAACCTTCTCTGCACTCCCTCCAAGGCCAATATATCCTTCCGCAAATAAGGGGACCAATACTGCACACAGTATTCCAGCTGCGGCCTCACCAATCCCCTGTACAGATGCAGCAAGACATCTCTGCTTTTATATTCTATCCCCCTTGCGATATAGGCCAACATCCCATTTGCCTTCTTGATCACCTGTTGCACCTGCAGACTGGGTTTTTGCGTCTCATGCACAAGGACCCCCAGGTCCCTCTGCACAGCAGTATGTTGTAATTTCTTTCCATTTAGATAATAATCCAATTTGCTATTATTTCTTCCAAAGTGAATAACCTCGCATTTGTCAACCTTATACTCCATCTGCCAGATCCTCGCCCACTCACTCAGCCTGTCCAAATCTCTCTGCAGACCTTCTACGCCCTCCACACGATTCACTTTTCCACTTATCTTTGTGTCGTCTGCAAACTTTGTTACCCTACACTCCGTCCCCTCCTCCAGATCATCTATATAAATGAATCCTCAGGCTGTGACCCATAGGAACATTGAGTGCACAGTGCCTCGAGTACATTGAACCCTCGGGCTGA
This sequence comes from Mustelus asterias, assembly GCF_964213995.1. Taxonomy (NCBI): domain Eukaryota; kingdom Metazoa; phylum Chordata; class Chondrichthyes; order Carcharhiniformes; family Triakidae; genus Mustelus; species Mustelus asterias. Next base: position 3,879,480 of record NC_135831.1, read on the forward strand.
CTCTTTTCCCTTCCTGCTCCCTCAGAAACAGTGGCTGTCCTCTTCACCACCAACTGGAGGGTGGAGTTCCCCTTTGACCTGCCAGAGTTCCTTTCCTTCGCCATCCTCGGGTAAGTCAGGGGAGCACTCGTTCTTCAATCCCACCCAGGCCCTATCCCACATCTTCGTCAGGAGAGAAAGGACTAGCACTGGGGATGGCGCGGTGGCACAGTGGTTGGCACTGCTGCCTCACAGCTCCAGGGACCCGTGTTCGATTCCCGGCCTCGGGTCACTATCTGTGCGGAGTCTGCACGTTCTCCCCCCCATGTCTGCGCGGGTTTCCTCCGGGTGCTCCGGTTTCCTCCCACAGTCCAAAGATGTGCGGGTTGATTGGCTATGCTAAATTGCCCTCCTGGTGTCACGGGATGTGTTGATTAGAGAGATTAGCGGGTAAATATGCAGGGTTACGGGGATTGGGCCTGGGTGGGATTGTTGTCGATGCAGACTCGATGGGCCGAATGGTCTCCTTTTGTACTGTAGGGATTCTATGATTTGTATAGCAATTTCCACAACTTCAGGAGACCCCAAAGCTCTTCAGAGCCAATAGAAACATGGTATGAGGAAAGCTGGCAGCCATTTTGTGCACAGCAAGATTCCACTAACAGCAATGACCACATTTTCTCTACTCATTGTTGGAGAGAGCATCCTTCCCTTCCTCGGATGATGTTACAGGATCTTTTGTACCCACCAGTGAAGGCCTATTGGTGTAATCCTTCATCTGAAAGGCACATTCTCCCCGTGTCTGCGTGGGTTTCCTCCGGGTGCTCCGGTTTCCTCCCACAGTCTGAAAGACGTGCTGGTTAGCACTCCCTCACCACTGGCCGGTTGTAGATAACACATCAAAATCGCTGGAGTGGGACTCGAACCCGGAAAGTCTGAAGTTTATTTATGAGTGTCACAAGTAGGCTTACATTAACACTGCAATGAAGTCACTGTGAAAATCCCCCAGTCGCCACGCTCGTTTTCCGGGTAACACTGAGGGAGAATTTAGCACGGTCGATGCACCCTAACCAGCATGTCTTTCGGACTGTGGGAGGAAACCGGAGCACCCGGAGGAAACCCATGCAGACACGGGGAGAATGTGCAGACTCCGCACAAACAGTGACCCCCGAGCCGGGAATCGAACCCAGGTCCCTGGCGCTGTGAGGCAGCAGTGCTAACCCACTGTGCCACCATGCCGCCCAAGGCTTGGAGCGGAATTCCCCCCCCACCCCCACAGTTAAACAGCCGGATGGCACAAACAGCCAGGGTCACATGAGTGAATCTTGGGGACGCATTGCCCCCTCTAATGCAGAGTTGGCATGGGGTGGCACAGTGGGTTAGCACTGCTGCCTCACAGCGCCAGGGACCCGGGTTCGATTCCCGACTTGGGGTCACTGTCTGTGCGGAGTCTGCACGTTCTCCCCCCGGTGTCCGCGTGGGTTTCCTCCGGGTGCTCCGGTTTCCTCCCACAGTCCGAAAGACGTGCTGGTTAGGTACTAAATTCTCCCTCGGGGTTTTACCCGAACAGGAGTGTGGCGAACTTTCACAGTAGCTTCATTGCAGTGTTAATGTAAGCCGACTTGCGACACTAATAACGAAACCATAAAACTAAAATCGTGATGCCACCCACAGTTAAACAGCCAGCCGACACAAAGGGCCAGGGTCACGAGAGTGAACCTTGTTAGCATTGTCCCCTTGCGCAGTGGAGTTGACATCTTCGTACTGTGTGTGGGGAGGGATTTGGCGATGAAAGTTAGTTTAAGTTGGACAAAGTTCAAATGTCGACGCCGCGAGTAATGGCGCCTCTTCTCTACCTCTCTCCAGGGTCATGTGCGGATGCCTGTGTTGTGTTTACCTGTTTTGCCACCGGAATCTCACGATCTTTATGACCAACCACAAGAAAATTTCCAAATTCATGGCAGACAAGTAGGTGTTCCGGGAAAAGGACAACTTCATTTCCGTCGCGTCTCGCCAGAGGGCATCATTCCTTCAATTCTCCTCTCCTCTCCCCCCTCCAACCCCCCCGACCCCCCGCCCCACCACCCCCCGACCCCTTTTACTGTGATTGAAACCAAGAAGACGCAGGAGTTATCCATACGAACATAGGGACTAGGAGCAGGAGTAGGCCATTCGGCCCCTCGAGCCTGCCCCGCCATTCAATAAGATCATGGCTGACCTTTTCGTGGACTCAGCTCCACTTACCCGCCCGCTCACCGTAACCCTTAATTCCTTTACTGTTCAAAAATCTATCCATCCTTGCCTTAAAAACATTCAATGAGGTAGCCTCACTGGGCAGGGAATTCCACAGATTCACAACCCTTTGTGTGAAGAAGTTCCTCCTCAACTCAGTCCTAAATCTGCTCCCCCTTATTTCTAGGCCATGCCCCCGAGTTCTAGTTTCACCCGCCAGTGGAAACAACTTCCCTGCTTCTATCTTATCGATTCCCTTCATAATCTTATATGTTTCTATCAGATCTCCCCTCATTCTTCTGAATTCCAATGAGTACAGCCCCAGTCTACTCAGTCTCTCCTCATAAGACAACCCTCTCAACTCCGGAATCAACCTAGTGAATCTCCTCTGCACCCCCTCCAGTGCCAGTATATCCTTTCTCAAGTAAAGAGACCAAAACTGTACACATTTAGAATGCTGCATACAGTTTGATTGTAACCACAAGTCCACCTACCCCCCGAAAACCTTTAACCCCTGATAACCTTTAACCCCTGATAACCTTTAACCCCTGATAACCTTTAACCCCTGATAACCTTTCACTCCCCCCCCCACTTTTATTTCAGAATCTATCTCGCTCTGCCTTCAGATTATTCCCAGACTCTGCTCCCACTGCCTTTTGAGGAAGAAAGTTCCAGAGATTCACCGCCCTCTGAGTGAAAACATTTCTCCCCGTCTCTGTCTCAAATGGCCCCCCCCACTTATTTATAAACCGTGACCCCCCTAGTTCCAGACTCTCCCACAGGAGGAAACATCCTCTCCCCATTCCACCCCGTCAATGCCCCTCGAAGGTTTTGATCAGGTTGCCTCTCGCTCCTGCGTACACGAGCCTGACCTCTCCGACCTTTCCTCATGTGACAACCCGCCCATTCCTGGTATTCGTTCTTCTCTGAATTGCTTCCCATGCATTCACATCTTTCCTTCAGTAGGGAGACCAATACCATACACAGTATGGTCCCCATCACAGTATGGGGGCGGCACGGTAGCACAGTGGTTAGCACTGCTGCTTCACAGCTCCAGGGACCTGAGTTCGATTCCTGGCTTGGGTCATTGTCTGTGTGGAGTCTGCACATTCTCCTCGTGTCTGCGTGGGTTTCCTCCGGGTGCTCCGGTTTCCTCCCACAGTCTAAAGATGTGCGGGTTAGGTAGATTGGCTATGCTAAAAAAATTGCCCCTTAGTGTCCTGAGATGCGTAGGTTAGAGGGATTAGTGGGTAAATATGTAGGGATATGGGGGTAGGGCCTGGGTGAGATTGTGGTTGGTGCAGACTCGATGGGCCAAATGGCCTCTTTCTGCACTGTAGGGTTTCTATGATTCCATGAGTACTTCAGATGTAGAGCGAGATGGATTCTTGATTAACAAGGGGGGAAGGGGGGTGAAAGGTTATCGGGGGTGAAAGGTTATCGGGGTGAAAGGTTATGGGGTTAAAGATTTTCAGGGGCGAAAGGTTATCGGGGTTAAAGGTTATCGGAGTAAAGGGTTATCGGTGTGAAGGGTTATCGGGGTGAAAGGTTATCGGGGTGAAAGGTTATCGGGTGAAAGGTTATCAGGGGTGAAAGGCTATCGGGGGTGAAAGGTTATTGGGGTGAAAGGTTATCGGGGTGAAAGGTTATTGGGTTGAAAGGTTATTGGGTTGAAAGGTTATCAGGGGTGAAAGGTTATCGGAGTGAAAGGTTATCGGGGGGGAAAGGTTATCGGGGTGAAAGGTTATCAGGGTGAAAGGTTATCAGGGTGAAAGGTTATCGGGGTGAAAGGTTATCGGGGTGAAAGGTTATCGGGGTGAAAGGTTATCGGGGTGAAAGGTTATCGGGGTGAAAGGTTATCAGGGTGAAAGATTATCGGGGGTGAAAGGTTATCAGGGTGAAAGGTTATCGGGGGTGGAAGGTTATCAGGGTGAAAGGTTATCGGAGTGAAAGGTTATCGGGGTGAAAGGTTATCGGGGTGAAAGGTTATCGGGTGAAAGGTTATCGGGTGAAAGGTTATCGGGGTGAAAGGTTATCGGGGTGCAAGGTTATTGGGGTGAAAGGTTATTGGGGTGAAAGGTTATCGGGGTGAAAGATTATCGGGGGTGAAAGGTTATTGGGGGTGAAAGGTTATTGGGGTGAAAGGTTATCAGGGTGAAAGGTTATAAGGGTGAAAGGTTATCGGGGGGAAGGTTGTTGGGGTGAAAAGTTATCAGGGGTGAAAGGTTACTGGGGGTTAAAGGTTACCGGGGTCAGCTGGTTACTGGGGGTTAAAGGTTACCAGGGATCAGCTGGAATGTGGGCTTGAGGTTACAATCAGCCATGATCTTATTGAAGAGTCAGCAGGCTGGAGGGGCCAAGTGGCCTACTCCTGCTCCTAATCCCTACGTTTGTATGTTTGTAAATAGACAATCTCACTCAGGCCACTGGGATGCTTGGTTAAACAGTACAGCAGCAGAGTAATTCTTCCAAGCTCACTTCTCTCAATTGTCCATCCAATATTCTTTGGAAATTAGTCCTTGTCTCTGCTTTCACCTCCCTCGGGGACAGTGATTGTTGCCTCAATCCATCACTCCCCCCACCCGCCACTCTGCATCTATTACTCAAGACCTTACATTGGAGTCTCCCTGGTCCTTCTACCATCAGCCACAGGAACAGTTCCTCTTTATCTTCCTTCTGTAAACTTGACATTACCTCGTAAACCCCTCTCCAACCTCCCCTTAATCTCCTTCGCTCCAAGCCCCAGCTTCTCCAGCCCTCACCTCGGAGCTAAAGTCTCCTCATCCCGCGAACCGTACTGGTCCATCTCCCTCCGCACCCTCCCCCGGACTCTCACGTCCCTCCCTCCGGTTCCTCACTCCCGGGAGTTTGGAATTCTCTATCCGGGAGAGCCGTGGATTCGCGGTTGGTGTGTACGTCCAAGACTTTCTGACACAAAGGATGTGGGGATCAGACAACAAAGTGAAGTGAGGGTGGCTGATCAGTTGTGATCTTACTGAATAGTGGAGGAATTTGCATTCCAATTCTCTCCCCGCACCTAGTCAGAGAGTCATAGAGGTTTACAGCATGGAAACAGGCCCAACTTGTCCATGCCGCCTTTTTTTTTTAACCCCTAAGCTAGTCCCAATTGCCCGCGTTTGGCCCAGATCCCTCCATACCCATCTTATCCATGTAACTGTCTAAACGCTTTTTAAAAGACAAAATTGTACCCGCCTCTACTACTGCCTCTGGCAGCTCGTTCCAGACACTCACCACCCTCTGTGTGAAAAAGTTGCCCCTCTGGACCCTTTTGTATCTCTCCCCCTCTCACCTTAAACCTATGCCCTCGAGTTTTAGACTCCCCTACCTAGTGGTGTACCCTTGTCTGTATCTATAGATAGTAATTCTTGTTGCCAGAGACTTGCAGCTTGAAGGGGAACCGCCACATCAGGCATGGCTGACCAGGAGTCTCCACCGCTCTTACTGACAGCCATTGACTTGTTTGGAAGGGCTTTACAGGTTGACGCACTTAACCGGTTTGACCACGTCATGAATGCATCTTCCTTGGCCGTCAAGTCAGCTTGAGGACTGCTCCTGCTCTGACCAAGACCGCAAGGAACTACAAAGAGTCGTGAATGTAGCCCAATCCATCACGCAAACCAGCCTCCCATCCATTGACTCTGTCTACACTTCCCGCTCCCTCGGGGGGAAAAGCAGCCGGCATAATCAAGGACCCCCCACGCACCCCGGACATTCTTCCACCTTCTTCCATCGGGATAGAGATACAAAAGTCTGAGGTCACGCACCGACCGACTCAAGAACAGCTTCTTCCCTGCTGCCATCAGACTTTTGAATGGACCTACCTCGCATTAGGTAGATCGTCACCCTAGCTATGACTGTAACACTACATTCTGCACCTTCTCCTTTCCTTCTCTATGAACGGTATGCTTTTTCTGTGCAGCGCGCAAGAAACAATACTTTTCACTGTATCCCAATACATGTGACAATAATAAATCAAATCCTTCTCCTCTATGTACTCTATGAATGGTATGCGTTGTCTGTATCGCGCGCAAGAAACAATACTTTTCACTGTATCCCAATACATGTGACAATAATAAATCAAATCCTTCTCCCCTATGTACTCTATGAACGGTATGCTTTGTCTGTATAGCGCGCAAGAAACAATACTTTTCACTGTATCCCAATACATGTGACAATAATAAATCAAATCCTTCTCCCCTATGTACTCTATGAACGGTATGCGTTGTCTGTATCGCGCGCAAGAAACAATATTTTTCACTGTATCCCAATACATGTGACAATAATGAATCAAAACAAATATTAAGTTGATCTTCCTCTACACCCTAGCTATGACTGTAACACTACATTCTGCACCCTCACCTTTCCTTCTCTATGAACGGTATGCTTTGTCTGTATAGCGCGCAAGAAACAATACTTTTCACTGTGTCCCAATACATGTGACAATAATGAATCAAAACAAATCAAAAGGTCCAGGGGAGGGACTTGAACCCGGAGCTTCTGGGTTCAGAGGCAGGGACGCTAACCCTGCTGTACCACAAGGCCTCCAGACTAGCTCAGAAGGGCCGAATGGTTGACCCTTACTCTAATGGGGTCACCTCTCGGATGAGACTTTGTAATTAAACTCTCGCCCGCCCATCCGGGTGAATGTGAAACGCTCGATATCTTTAATTGGAAAACAAAATGTTTTTGCTTCTGCAGTAAGATCCTGTTCGCCGGATTTGTAGCTCTTGTCCTGGCAAGTGTAACCTTTCCGCATGGAGTGGGCCAGTACATCGGTTCCAGGGTAAGTAGTGAACATGTCTTCAGCACTGACAGGATGTAGTATCAGAGCCGAGTGTCAGATAGAAGCATTAATCCAACCCGAATCTAGATGCAGTAACACTGATCAAGGCTAAATCTCCATCAATTCTCACCAATGCGAGTCATGCACAGGATTGATGGGGAGATGATGGCGTCGTGGTGATGTTACCGGACTAGTAAATCAGAGACCCGGGTAAAGACAGGGGCTCAAGGGGCGGCACAGTGGTTAGCACTGCTACTTCACAGCGCCCGGGACCTGGGTTCGATTCCCGGCTTGGTTCACTGTCTGTGCGGAGTTTGCACATTCTTCCCCCCGTGTCTGCGTGGGTTTCTTCCGGGTGCTCCGGTTTCCTTCAACAGTCTGAAAGACGTGCTGGTTAGGGTGCATTGGCCGTGCTAGATTCTCCCTCAGTGTTACCCAAACAGGTGCCGGAGTGTGGCGACTTGGGGATTTTCACAGTAACTTCATTGCGGGTGTCTCGGTGGCACAGTGGTTAGCAATGCTGCCTCACAGCGCCAGGGACCCAGGTTCGATTCCGGCATCAGGTGACTGTACGGAGTCCGCACATTCTCCCGTGTCTGCATGGGTTTCCCCCCACATCATGGGTTTCCTCCCACAGACTTAAAGATGTGCGGGTTAGGTGGATTGGCCGTGCTAAATTGCCCCTTAGTGTCCAAAGATGTGCAGGTTAGGTGGATTGGCCGTGCTAAATTGCCCCTTAGTGTCCAAAGATGTACAGGTTAGGGGGATTGGCCGTGCTAAATTGCCCCTTAGTGTCCAAAGATGTGCAGGTTAGGTGGATTGGCCGTGCTAAATTGCCCCTTAGTGTCCAAAGATGTACAGGTTAGGGGGATTGGCCGTGCTAAATTGCCCCTTAGTGTCCAAAGATGTGTAGGTTAGAGTGGATTGGCCGTGCTAAATTGCCCCTTAGTGTCCAAAGATGTGTAGGTTAGGTGGATTGGCCATGTTAAATTGCCCCTTAGTGTCCAAAGATGTGTAGGTTAGGTGGATTGGCCATGCTAAATTGCCCCTTAGTGTCCAAAGGGATGCAGGTCAGGGGGATTGGCCATGCTAAATTGCCCTTAGTATCCAAAGGGGTGTAGGTTAGGTGGATTGGCCATGCTAAATTGCCCCTTAGTGTCCAAGGATGTGCAGGTTAGGGGGATTGGCCATGCTAAATTGCCCCTTAGTGTCCAAGGATGTGCAGGTTAGGGGGATTGGCCATGCTAAATTGCCCTTAGTATCCAAAGATGTGTAGGGTAAGTGGATTGGCCATGCTAAATTGCCCCTCAGTGTCCAAAGGGGTGCAGATCAGGTGGATTGGCCATGCTAAATTGCCCCTCAGTGTCCAAAGGGGTGCAGATCAGGTGGATTGGCCGTGCTCATTTGTCGTATAGTGTCCAGATTGACAATGGGGGGAAAGTTGGTTGGGAATAGACCTTTACTACATTAATAACCTCTCAGTTTTACAAACCCTTTCACCGCAGCTCTCCATGAAGGAGCATTTGGAGACATTCTTCGACAATCGTACCTGGGGCTCAGATGAGCAGATGCTGGAGAACAAGACCAGGCAGCCTCCCGCCCCCACCTACAACGCGAACTGGCTCCAGTGGACCCACACGAGACTCTCCTCATTGGAAATGTTGACTTTCTTCATCATACTGAAGGTGATCACTTCTTATTTCAGAAAACTGCGGGCTGGGAAAGAACGGCCATTGAAGGCGAGCGGAACTGAGGAATGTAAGAAATAGGAGCAGCAGGAGGCCATTCGGCCCCTCGCGTCTGCTCCACCATTCAATACTATCCTGGCTGACCTTCTGCTTTGAGTCCTCTGCCCCTATCCCTTCATTCCCTGAGAGTCCGGAAATCCAAGATGGAAATATGTTCAACAAACAGTCCAAAGATGTGCAGGTTAGGTGGATTGGCCATGCTAACTTGTCCCTTAGTGTCCAAAGATGAGTGGGTTAGGTGGATTGGCCATGCTAACTTGTCCCTTAGTGTCCAAAGATGAGTGGGTTAGGTGGATTGGCCATGCTAACTTGTCCCTTAGTGTCCAAAGATGTGCAGGTTAGGTGGATTGGCCATGCTAACTTGTCCCTTAGTGTCCAAAGATGAGTGGGTTAGGTGGATTGGCCATGCTAAATTGCCCCTTAGTGTCCAAAGATGAGTGGGTTAGGTGGATTGGCCATGCTAACTTGTCCCTTAGTGTCCAAAGATGAGTGGGTTAGGTGGATTGGCCATGCTAAATTGCCCCTTAGTGTCCAAAGATGAGTGGGTTAGGTGGATTGGCCATGCTAAATTGCCCCTTAGTATCCAAAGATGTGCAGGTTAGGTGGATTGGCCATGCTAAATTGCCCCTTAGTATCCAAAGATGTACAGGTTAGAGGGATTGGCCATGCTAAATTGCCCCTTAGTGTCCCAAGATGTACAGGTTAGGTGGATTGGCCGTGCTAAATTGCTCCTTAGTGTCCAAAGATGTGCAGGTTATAAGCCCATAAGACATAGGAGCAGAATTAGGCCACTCGGCCCATCGAGTCTGCTCCGCCATTCAATCATGGCTGATATTTTTCTCATCCCCATTCTCCTGCCCTTTTCCCCATAACCCCCTGATCCCCTTATTAATCAAGAACCTATCTATCTCTGTCTCAAAGACACTCAATGACCCGGCCTCCACAGCCTTCTGCGGCAAAGAGCTCCACAGATTCACCGCCCTCTGGCTGAAGAAATTCCTCCTCATCTCTGTTTTAAAGAATCGTCTCTCTGACCTCATCAAATCATGTAGTCATGGAGTCACAGAGGTTTACAGCATGGAAACAGGCCCTTCGGCCCAACTTGTCCATGCTGCCTTTTTTTTAACCCCTAAGCTGGTCCCAATTGCCCACATTTAGCCCATATCCCTCTATACCCATCTTACCCATGTAACCGTCTAAATGCTTTTTAAAAGACAAAATTGTACCCGCCTCTACTACTACCTCTGGCAGCTCGTTCCAGACACTCACCACCCTCTGTGTGAAAAAACTGCCCCTCTGGACCTCTCACCTTAAACCTATGCCCTCTAGTTTTAGACTCCCCTACCTTTGGGAAAAGATATTGACTATCCAGCTGATCTATGCCCCTCATTATTTTATAGACCTCTATCAGATAAGAACATAAGAAATAGGAGCAGGAGTAGGCCATCTAGCCCCTCGAGCCTGCCCCGCCATTCAATAAGATCATGGCTGATCTGAAGTGGATCAGTTCCACTTACCCGCCTGATTCCCTTACCGATCAGGAATCCATCTATCCGTGATTTAAACATATTCAACGAGGTAGCCTCCACCACTTCAGCGGGCAGAGAATTCCAGAGATTCACCACCCTCTGAGAGAAGAAGTTCCTCCTCAACTCTGTCCGAAACTGACCCCCCTTTATTTTGAGGCTGTGCCCTCCAGTTCTAGCTTCCTTTCTAAGTGGAAAGAATCTCTCCACCTCTACCCTATCCAGACCCTTCATTATCTTATAGGTCTCTATAAGATCCCCCCTCAGCCTTCTAAATTCCAACGAGTACAAACCCAATCTGCTCAGTCTCTCCTCATAATCAACACCCCTCATCTCTGGTATCAACTTGGTGAACCTTCTCTGCACTCCCTCCAAGGCCAATATATCCTTCCGCAAATAAGGGGACCAATACTGCACACAGTATTCCAGCTGGGGCCTCACCAATGCCCTGTACAGATGCAGCAAGACATCTCTGCTTTTATATTCTATCCCCCTTGCGATATAGGCCAACATCCCATTTGCCTTCTTGATCACCTGTTGCACCTGCAGACTGGGTTTTTGCGTCTCATGCACAAGGACCCCCAGGTCCCTCTGCACAGTAGCATGTTGTAATTTCTTTCCATTTAGATAATAATCCAATTTGCTAATATTTCCTCCAAAGTGAATAACCTCGCATTTGTCAACGTTATACTCCATCTGCCAGATCCTCGCCCACCCACTCAGTCCAAATCTCTCTGCAGACCTTCTACGCCCTCCACACGATTCACTTTTCCACTTATCTTTGTGTCGTCTGCAAACTTTGTTACCCTACGCTCAGTCCCCTCCTCCAGATCGTCTATATAAATGGTAAATAGTTGAGGCCCCAGTACCGATCCCTGCGGCACGCCACTAGTTACCATCCGCCAATCAGAAAAGCACCCATTTATTCTGACTCTCTGCTTCCTGTCGGATAGCCAATCCCCAATCCACGCTAACACCCTACCCCCAACTCCATGTGACCCAATCTTCTTCAGCAACCTTTTGTGAGGCACCTTATCAAACGCCTTTTGGAAATCCAAAAACACCGCATCCACCGGTTCCCCTCCGTCAACCGCACTAGTCACATCTTCATAAAAATCCAACAAGTTCGTCAAGCACGACTTTCCCCTCATGAATCCATGCTGCGTCTGCTTAATCGAACCATTCTTATCCAGCTGGCCTGCTATTTCTTCTTTAATGATGGATTCCAGCATTTTCCCAACTACAAACAGTAAGCTAACCGGCCGGTAGTTACCCGCCTTTTGTCTACTTCCTTTTTTAAACAGCAGCGTAACATTAGCCATTTTCCAATCAGCCGGCACTACCCCAGAGTCCAGTGAATTTTGATAAATAACCACTAACGCATCCGCTATTACCTCTGACATTTCCTTCAGTACCCTGGGATGCATTCCATCTGGGCCCGGGGACTTGTCCACCTTCAGTCCCATTAGTCTACCAAGCACTGCCTCCCTGGTAACATTAATTGTATTGAGTACCTCTCCTCCCACCAACCCTCCATCGTTAATCTTCAGTAAACTATTTGTGTCTTCCACCGTGAAGACCGACACAAAAAACTTATTTAAAGTTTCAGCCATTTCCTCATTTCCCACTATTAAATCCCCCCTCTCGTCCTCAGAACACCCCTCAGCCTCCTGCGCTCCAGAGAAAAAAGTCCCAGTCTATCCAGCCTCTCCTTATAACTCAAACCATCAAGTCCCGGTAGCATCCTAGTAAATCTTTTCTGCACTCTTTCTAGCTTAATAATATCTTAGTGTCCAAAGATGTGCGGGCTAGGTGGATTGGCCATGCTAAATTGCCCCTTATTGCCCCAGGATGCGTAGGTTAGTGGGAATAGCGGGGTAAATACATGGGGTAGTGGGGATAGGGCCTGGGTGGGATTGTGGTTGGTGCAGACTCGATGGGCTGAATGGCCTCCTTCTGCACTGTATGCTATGATTTCTTTGGAGCATCCACAACCTTCTGGATAGTGATAGCTAGCATGAGGGGACATAACTTTAAATTGAGGGGTGAGAGATATAGGACAGATGTCAGAGGTAGGTTCTTTACTCAGAGAGTAGTAAGGGCGTGGAATGCCTTGCCTGCAGCAGTAGTGGATTCGCCAACATTAAGGGCATTTGAATGGTCATTGGATAAACAGATGGATGATATTGGAATAGTGTAGATTAGAGGGGCTTTAGATTGGTTTCACTGGTCGGCGCAACATCGAGGGCCGAAGGGCCTGTACTGCGCTGTAATGTTCTATGTTCTGTGGTGAAGAATTGCAAAGATTCACAACCCTTTGAGGTGAAGTAATTTCTCCTCATCTCAATCCAAAATGGCCGACCCTCGAATCCTGAGGCCGCCCCCAAACCCCCCCGTGTTTTAGACTCCCCAGCCCAATGGGTCTGTCAGTCAAGAGTGTCCCGAGTCCGCAGCTTTCTAACCCAGAGGTGAGGAAGCCAGGACTGAAACCTCATGGGAAAAGTGAAGAAACGTTGTCTCATTATTATCCTTGTCTGCTTCCCCCGATAGTTCTTCATGCTGCTATTGGCCACGACAATGGTTGTTCCTGCAGGATACTTCCTCCCAGTTTTTGTTTACGGTAAGCACTCAAGAATTGAACATTTGAAGAATGAAATTTTGTCCCACTGTGGGGTGTCAGCGTGGCTGGGCAAGGCCGGAATTGGTTGTCCATCCCTAATTGCCCTGAGTGTCTGGCAAGGTTCTGAGCTTTGATGCCCGGTGGTTGGTTCCTATCGAGCTGGCACATGGGTGGCACAGTGGTTAGCGCTGCTGCCTCACAGCGCCAGGGATCCTGGTTCAATTCCCAGCTTGGGTCACAGTCTGTGAGTCTGCAGCTTCTGTCCCCGTGTCGGCGTGGGTTTCCTCCGGTTTCCTCCCACAGCCCGAAAGACGTGCGAGGTTAGGGTTCATTGGCCGTGCTAAATTCGCCCTCAGTGTTACCCGAACAGGCGCCGGAGTGTGGTGATGGGGGGATTTTCACAGTAACTTCATTGCAGTGTTAATGGAAGCCGACTTGTGACACTGATCAATAAACTTTAAAAAACTAACCGGCTTGTCTTTCGGACTGTGAGAGGAAACCGGAGCACCCGGAGGAAACCCACGCAGACACGGGGAGAATGTGCAGGTTCCACACAGACAGTGACCCGAGCCAGGAATCGAATCCGGGTCCCTGGCGCTGTGTGCTAACCACTGTGCTACCGTGCCACCCACCGCTTAGGTGCAATGGCCATCCAAAATTCTCCCTCAGTGTTACCCGAACAGACGCCGGAGTGTGGCGACGAGAGGATATTCACAGTAACTTCATTGCAGTGTTAATGTAAGTCTTACTTGTGACACTAATAAATAAATAATAATGATTGGGAAAGTGGTTGTGAACCAACGCTCTTGAGACAGGTACAGCACGGGGTTAGATACAGAGTAAAGCTCCCTCTACACTGTCCCCCATCAAACACTCCCAGGACAGGTACAGCACGGGGTTAGATACAGAGTAAAGCTCCCTCTACACTGTCCCCCATCAAACACTCCCAGGACAGGTACAGCACGGGGTTAGATACAGAGTAAAGCTCCCTCTACACTGTCCCCCATCAAACACTCCCAGGACAGGTACAGCACGGGGTTAGATACAGAGTAAAGCTCCCTCTACACTGTCCCCCATCAAACACTCCCAGGACAGGTACAGCACGGGGTTAGATACAGAGTAAAGCTCCCTCTACACTGTCCCCATCAAACACTCCCAGGACAGGTACAGCACGGGGTTAGATACAGAGTAAAGCTCCCTCTACACTGTCCCCCATCAAACACTCCCAGGACAGGTACAGCACGGGGTTAGATACAGAGTAAAGCTCCCTCTACACTGTCCCCCATCAAACACTCCCAGGACAGGTACAGCACGGGGTTAGATACAGAGTAAAGCTCCCTCTGCACTGTCCCCCCATCAAACACTCCCAGGACAGGTACAGCACGGGGTTAGATACAGAGTAAAGCTCCCTCTACACTGTCCCCGGTCAAACACTCCCAGGACAGGTACAGCACGGGGTTAGATACAGAGTAAAGCTCCCTCTGCACTGTCCCCCCATCAAACACTCCCAGGACAGGTACAGCACGGAGTTAGATACAGAGTAAAGCTCCCTCTGCACTGTCCCCGGTCAAACACTCCCAGGACAGGTACAGCACGGAGTTAGATACAGAGTAAAGCTCCCTCTACACTGTCCCCCATCAAACACTCCCAGGACAGGTACAGCACGGGGTTAGATACAGAGTAAAGCTCCCTCTACACTGTCCCCATCAAACACTCCCAGGACAGGTACAGCACGGGGTTAGATACAGAGTAAAGCTCCCTCTACACTGTCCCCCATCAAACACACCCAGGACAGGTACAGCACGGGGTTAGATACAGAGTAAAGCTCCCTCTACACTGTCCCCATCAAACACTCCCAGGACAGGTACAGCACGGGGTTAGATACAGAGTAAAGCTCCCTCTACACTGTCCCCATCAAACACTCCCAGGACAGGTACAGCACGGGGTTAGATACAGAGTAAATCTCCCTCTACACTGTCCCCATCAAACACTCCCGGGACAGGTACAGCACGGGGTTAGATACAGAGTAAAGCTCCCTCTACACTGACCCCCATCAAACACTCCCAGGACAGGTACAGCACGGGGTTAGATACAGAGTAAAGCTCCCTCTACACTGTCCCCATCAAACACTCCCAGGACAGGTACAGCACGGGGTTAGATACAGAGTAAAGCTCCCTCTACACTGTCCCCATCAAACACTCCCAGGACAGGTACAGCACGGGGTTAGATACAGAGTGAAGCTCCCTCTACACTGTCCCCCATCAAACACTCCCAGGACAGGTACAGCACGGGGTTAGATACAGAGTAAAGCTCCCTCTACACTGTCCCCATCAAACACTCCCAGGACAGGTACAGCACGGGATTAGATACAGAGTAAAGCTCCCTCTACACTGTCCCCATCAAACACTCCCAGGACAGGTACAGCACGGGGTTAGATACAGAGTAAAGCTCCCTCTACACTGTCCCCCATCAAACACTTCCAGGACAGGTACAGCACGGGGTTAGATACAGAGTAAAGCTCCCTCTACACTGTCCCCCATCAAACACCCCCAGGACAGGTACAGCACGGGGTTAGATACAGAGTAAAGCTCTCTCTACACTGTCCCCCATCAAACATTCGTAGGACAGGTACAGCACGGGGTTAGATACAGAGTAAAGCTCTCTCTACACTGTCCCCCATCAAACATTCGTAGGACAGGTACAGCACGGGGTTAGATACAGAGTAAAGCTCCCCCTACACTGCCCCCATCAAACACTCCCAGGACAGGTACAGCATGGAGTTAGATACAGAGTAAAGCTCCCTCTACACTGTCCCCATCAAACACTTCCAGGACAGATACAGCACAGGGTTAGATACAGAGTAAAGCTGCCTCTACTCTGTCCCCATCAAACACTCCCAGGACAGGTACAGCACGGGGTTAGATACAGAGTAAATCTCCCTCTACACTGTCCCCATCAAACACTCCCAGGACAGGTACAGCATGGAGTTGGATACAGAGTAAAGCTCCCTCTACACTGTCCCCATCAAACACTTCCAGGACAGATACAGCACAGGGTTAGATACAGAGTAAAGCTGCCTCTACACTGTCCCCATCAAACACTCCCAGGACAGGTACAGCACGGGGTTAGATACAGAGTAAATCTCCCTCTACACTGTCCCCCATCAAACACTCCCAGGACAGGTACAGCACGGGGTTAGAGACAGAGTAAAGCTCCCTCTACACTGTCCCCCCATCAAACACTCCCAGGACAGGTACAGCACGGGGTTAGATACAGAGTAAAGCTCCCTCTACACTGTTCCCCATCAAACACTCCCAGGACAGGTACAGCATGGGGTTAGATACAGAGTAAAGCTCCCTCTACACTGTCCCCCATCAAACACTCCCAGGACAGGTACAGCACGGGGTTAGATACAGAGTAAAGCTCCCTCTACACTGTCCCCCATCAAACACTCCCAGGACAGGTACAGCACGGGGTTAGATACAGAGTAAAGCTCCCTCTACACTGTCCCCCATCAAACACTCCCAGGACAGGTACAGCACGGGGTTAGATACAGAGTAAAGCTCCCTCTACACTGTCCCCATCAAACACTCCCAGGACAGGTACAGCACGGGGTTCGATACAGAGTAAAGCTCCCTCTACACTGTCCCCCATCAAACACTCCCAGGACAGGTACAGCATGGGGTTAGATACAGAGTAAAGCTCCCTCTACACTGTCCCCCATCAAACACTCCCAGGACAGGTACAGCATGGGGTTAGACACAGAGTAAAGCTCCCTCCATATCCTCAGAAAGCGTTCAGTAAGTTTACCTGATGGATAGAACATAGAACAGTACAGCACAGAACAGGCCCTTCGGCCCATGATGTTGTGCCGAGCTTTATCTGAAACCAAAATCAAGCTATCCCACTCCCTATCATCCTGGTGTGCTCCATGTGCCTATCCAATAACCGCTTAAATGTTTCTAAAGTGTCTGACTCCACTATCACTGCAGGCAGTCCATTCCACACCCCAACCACTCTCTGCGTAAAGAACCTACCTCTGATATCCGTCCTGTATCTCCCACCACGAACCCTATAGTTATGCCCCCTTGTAATAGCTCCATCCACCCGAGGAAATAGTCTTTGAACGTTCACTCTATCTATCCCCTTCATCATTTTATACACCTCTATTAAGTCTCCCCTCAGCCTCCTCCGCTCCAGAGAGAACAGCCCTAGCTCCCTCAACCTTTCCTCATATGACCTACCCTCCAAACCAGGCAGCATCCTGGTAAATCTCCTCTGCACTCTTTCCAGCGCTTCCACATCCTTCTTATAGTGAGGTGACCAGAACTGCACACAATATTCCAAATGTGGTCTCACCAAGGTCCTTTACAGTTGCAGCATAACCCCACGGCTCTTAAACTCCAACCCCCTGTTAATAAAAGCTAACACACTATAGGCCTTCTTCACAGCTCTATCCACTTGACTGGCAACCTTTAGAGATCTGTGGATATGGACCCCAAGATCTCTCTGTTCCTCCACAGTCTTCAGAACCCTACCTTTGACCCTGTAATCCACATTTAAATTAGTCCTACCAAAATGAATCACCTCACATTTATCAGGGTTAAACTCCATTTGCCATTTTTCAGCCCAGCTTTGCATCCTATCTATGTCTCTTTGCAGCCTACAACAGCCCTCCACCTCATCCACTACTCCACCAATCTTGGTGTCATCAGCAAATTTACTGATCCACCCTTCAGCCCCCTCCTCTAAGTCATTAATAAAAATCACAAAGAGCAGAGGACCAAGCACTGATCCCTGCGGCACACCGCTAGCAACCTGCCTCCAATCCGAAAATTTTCCATCGACCACCACCCTCTGTCTTCGGTCAGACAGCCAGTTACCTATCCAATCGGCCAACTTTCCCTCTATCCCACACCTCCTCACTTTCATCATAAGCCGACCATGGGGGACCTTATCAAACGCCTTACTAAAATCCATGTATATGACATCAACTGCCCTACCTTCATCAACACACTCAGTTACCTCCTCAAAAAATTCTATTAAATTTGTGAGGCACGACTTGCCCTTCACGAATCCGTGCTGACTATCTCGGATTAATCCGCATCTTTCTAAATGGTCGTAAATCCCATCCCTAAGGACCCTTTCCATCAATTTACCAACCACCGAAGTAAGACTAACCGGTCTATAATTACCAGGGTCATTTCTATTCCCTTTCTTAAACAGAGGAACAACATTCGCCATTCTCCAGTCCTCTGGCACCATCCCCGTGGACAGCGAGGACCCAAAGATCAACGCCAAAGGCTCTGCAATCTCATCCCTTGCCTCCCACAGAATCCTAGGATACATTTCATCAGGCCCAGGGGACTTATCGACCTTCAGTTTATTCAAAACTGCCAGTACATCCTCCCTCCGAACATCTATTTCCTCCAGCCTATTAGCCTGTAACACCTTCTCTTCCTCAAAAACATGGCCCCTCTCCTTGGTGAACACTGAAGAAAAGTATTCATTCATCACCTCGCCTATCTCTACTGACTCCATGCACAAGTTCCCACCACTGTCCTTGACCGGCCCTAACCTCACCCTGGTCATTCATGGATGATCAGGCGTTCTATAATTTGATATAATTTCTGCGGAGGAGGCTCGAGGGTGCAGAGGGCCTGCTCCTGCTCTGAGTTCTTTACGCTCTAATAAATCCGGTTGGTGGTTTTAGCCTGTTGTTGCATTGTGACACCGGGTTGGAATGAGGTTATGGAGTGCTCAACTCAGTCAGTCATTTCTGGCAATCACAGCGAATGGTTTAAGCAAGGACACACTGCCACATTGTGGCAGGGATCAGAAGGTGCAGCATCTCGTCAACCCTGAGAGAGCCTGCACCGATAATACTGCATTGAAATGACGCTCGGTGGCTACACATTTTACCAACAGTTAACTCGAAAGTTTATTTATTAGTGTCACAAGTCGGCTTACATTAACACTGCAATGAAGTTACTGTGAAAATCCCCACATTCCGGCGCCTGTTCGGGTAACACTGAGGGAGAATTTAGCATTTAGAATTGAAATACAATAACTCTGTATCTAACCCCGTGCTGTACCTGTCCTGGGAGTGTTTGATGGGGGGACAGTGTAGAGGGAGCTTTACTCTGTATCTAACCCCGTGCTGTACCTGTCCTGGGAGTGTTTGATGGGGGACAGTGTCGAGGGAGCTTTACTCTGTATCTAACCCCGTGCTGTACCGGTCCTGGGAGTGTTTGATGGGGGACAGTGTAGAAGGAGCTTTACTCTGTATCTAACCCCGTGCTGTACCTGTCCTGGGAGTGTTTGATGGGGACAGTGTAGAGGGAGCTTTACTCTGTATCTAACCCCGTGCTGTAGTCCTGGGAGTGTTTGATGGGTGACAGTGTAGAGGGAGCTTTACTCTGTATCTAACCCCGTGCTGTAGTCCTGGGAGTGTTTGATGGGGGACAGTGTAGAGGGAGCTTTACTCTGTATCTAACCCCGTGCTGTACCTGTCCTGGGAGTGTTTGATGGGGGACAGTGTAGAGGGAGCTTTACTCTGTATCTAACCCCATGCTGTCCCTGTCCTGGGAGTGTTTGATGGGGGACAGTGTAGAGGGAGCTCTACTCTGTATCTAACCCCGTGCTGTACCTGTCCTGGGAGTGTTAGATGGGGACAGTGTAGAGGGATCTTTACTCTGTATCTAACCCCGTGCTGTACCTGTCCTGGGAGTGTTTGATGGGGACAGTGTAGAGGGATCTTTACTCTGTATCTAACCCCGTGCTGTACCTGTCCTGGGAGTGTTTGATGGGGACAATGTACAGTGAGCTTTACTCTGTATCTAACCCCGTGCTGTACCTGTCCTGGGAGTGTTTGATGGGTGACAGTGCAGAGGGAGCTTTACTCTGTATCTAACCCCGTGCTGTCCCTGTCCTGGGAGTGTTTGATGGGGGACAGTGTAGAGGGAGCTTTACTCTGTATCTAACCCCGTGCTGTACCTGTCCTGGGAGTGTTTGATGGGGGACAGTGTAGAGGGAGCTTTACTCTGTATCTAACCCCGTGCTGTACCTGTCCTGGGAGTGTTTGATGGGGACAGTGCAGAGGGAGCTTTACTCTGTATCTAACCCCGTGCTGTCCCTGTCCTGGGAGTGTTTGATGGGGGACAGTGTAGAGGGAGCTTTACTCTGGATCTAACCCTGTGCTGTACCTGTCCTGGGAGTGTTTGATGGGGGACAGTGTCGAGCGAGCTTTACTCTGTATCTAACCCCATGCTGTACCTGTCCTGGGAGTGTTTGATGGGGGACAGTGTAGAGGGAGCTTTACTCTGTATCTAACCCCGTGCTGTACCTGCCCTGGGAGTGTTTGATGGGGACAGTGTAGAGGGAGCTTTACTCTGTATCTAACCCCGTGCTGTACCTGTCCTGGGAGTGTTTGATGGGGGACAGTGTAGAAGGAGCTTCACTCTGTATCTAACCCCGTGCTGTACCTGTCCTGGGAGTGTTTGATGGGGACAGTGTAGAGGGAGCTTTACTCTGTATCTAACCCCGTGCTATATTTGTCCTGGGAGTGGCACGGTGCCTCACCGCGTCAGGGACCCAGGTTCGATTCCCAGCTTGGGTCACTGTCTGTGCGGAGTCTGCACAATCTCCCCGTGTCTGCGTGGGTTTCCTCTGGGTGCTCCGGTTTCCTCCCACACTCCAAAGATGTGCGGGTTAGGGTGATTGGCCATGCTAAATTGCTCCTTAGTATTAGGGGTTGTCAGGGGGATGGGTAAGGTAAATATGTGGGGTTATGGCGATAGGACCAGGGTGGGATCATTGTTGGTGCAGACTCGATGGGCCGAATGGCCTTCCTCTGCACTGTACGGATTCTATGATTCGTTGAGTGCTGGAATGTCTCTAATTTTCAGTTGATCAGCAGAGTTCCAGAAGCTCTCTCTCTTTCCACAGGCGCTGGACTTGGCCGGTTGTACGGGGAGATCATGGCAAAGATCTTTCCGGAGGGAATCATTTCAGAAGGAATTCACATCAAAATTACTCCTTCAGGATACGCGTTGGCAGGTGACTGGTCAGATTTTATATTGGACTCTGTTCTGCCGAGCGATAGGAGGGAACCTGACCCACTTTCGTCAACCTGGCCGGACAAATGATGACTCAATCCGGAGGACCAGTTCTATCCCTCTCTCTCCTGCTCTCTATCCCTCTCTCTCCTGCTCTCTATCTCTCTCTCTCTCCAGCTCTCTATCTCTCTCTCTCTCCTGCTCTCTATCTCTCTCTCCTGCTCTCTCTCTCTCTCTCTCTCCTGCTCTCTATCTCTCTCTCTCCTGCTCTCTATCTCTCTCTCTCTCCAGCTCTCTATCTCTCTCTCTCTCCTGCTCTCTATCTCTCTCTCCTGCTCTCTATCTCTCTCTCTCTCTCTCTCCTGCT
Source organism: Mustelus asterias (assembly GCF_964213995.1). Lineage (NCBI taxonomy): Eukaryota > Metazoa > Chordata > Chondrichthyes > Carcharhiniformes > Triakidae > Mustelus > Mustelus asterias. Next base: position 3,900,813 of record NC_135831.1, read on the forward strand.
CTCTATCTCTCTCTCTCCTGCTCTCTATCTCTCTCTCTCGCTCCTGCTCTCTATCTCTCTCTCTCCTGCTCTCTATCTCTCTCTCTCTCCTGCTCTCTATCTCTCTCTCTCCTGCTCTCTATCCCTCTCTATCCTGCTCTCTATCCCTCTCTATCCTGCTCTCTATCCCTCTCTCTCTCCAGCTCTCTATCTCTCTCTCTCCTGCTTTCTATCCCTCTCTCTCCTGCTCTCTATCTCTCTCTCTCTCCTGCTCTCTATCTCTCTCTCTCCTGCTCTCTATCTCTCTCTTTCTCCTGCTCTCTATCTCTCTCTCTCTCCTACTCTCTATCTCTCTCTCTCTCTCCTACTCTCTATCTCTCTCTCTCTCTCCTGCTCTCTCTCTCTCCTGCTCTCTATCTCTCTCTCTCCTGCTCTCGATCTCTCTCTCTCCTGCTCTCGATCTCTCTCTCTCTCTCCTGCTCTCTATCTCTCTCTCTCCTGCTCTCTATCTCTCTCTCTCCTGCTCTCTATCTTTCTCTCTCCTGCTCTCTATCCCTCTCTATCTTGCTCTCTATCCCTCTCTATCCTGCTCTCTATCCCTCTCTCTCTCCAGCTCTCTATCTCTCTCTCTCCTGCTTTCTATCCCTCTCTCTCCTGCTCTCTATCTCTCTCTCTCTCCTACTCTCTATCTCTCCCTCTCTCTCTCCTGCTCCCTATCTCTCTCTCTCCTGCTCTCTATCTCTCTCTCTCTCTCCTACTCTCTATCTCTCTCTCTCTCTCCTGCTCTCTCTCTCTCCTGCTCTCTATCTCTCTCTCTCCTGCTCTCTATCTCTCTCTCTCCTGCTCTCGATCTCTCTCTCTCTCTCCTGCTCTCTATCTCTCTCTCTCCTGCTCTCTATCTCTCTCTCTCCTGCTCTCTATCTTTCTCTCTCCTGCTCTCGATCTCTCTCTCTCTCTCCTGCTCTCTATCTCTCTCTCTCCTGCTCTCTATCTCTCTCTCTCCTGCTCTCTATCTCTCTCTCTCCTGCTCTCTATCTCTCCCTCTCCTGCTCTCTATCTCTCTCTCTCTCCTGCTCTCTATCTCTCTCTCTCGCTCCTGCTCTCTATCTCTCTCTCTCCTGCTCTCTATCTCTCTCTCTCCTGCTCTCTATCTCTCCCTCTCCTGCTCTCTATCTCTCTCTCTCTCCTGCTCTCTATCTCTCTCTCTCGCTCCTGCTCTCTATCTCTCTCTCTCTCTCTCCTGCTCTCTATCTCTCTCTCTCTCTCCTGCTCTCTATCTCTCTCTCTCCTGCTCTCTATCCCTCTCTCTCTCCTGCTCTCTATCTCTCTCTCTCGCTCCTGCTCTCTATCTCTCTCTCTCTCCTACTCTCTATCTCTCTCTCTCTCCTGCTCTCTATCCCTCTCACTCTCTCTCCAGCTCTCTCTATCCCTCCCTCTCTCTCTCCTGCTCTCTTTCCCTTTCTCTCTCTCCTGCTCTCTGTCTGGGATGTGCCTCTCTCTCACCGTGCTTGTGCCCTCTCTCTCTTTCAGAAAGATGTGGAGGCTTTGGAGAGGGTACAGAAAAGATTTACCAGGATGTTGCCCGGTATGGAGGGCATTAGCTATGAGGAGAGGTTGGAGAAACTTGGTTTGTTCTCACTGGAACGACGGAGGTTGAGGGGGCGACCTGATAGAAGTCTACAAGATTATGACGGGCATGGACAGAGTGGATAGTCAGAAGCTTTTTCCCCAGGGTGGAAGAGTCAATTACTCGGGGGCATAAGTTTGAGGTGCGAGGGGCAAGGTTTAAAGGAGATGTACGAGGCAAGTTTCTTTACACAGAGGGTGGTGGGTGCCTGGAACTCGCTGCCGGGGGAGGTAGTGGAAGCGGATACGATAGTGACTTTTAAGGGGCGTCTTGACAAATACATGAATAGGATGGGAATAGAGGGATATGGTCCCCGGAAGGGTAGGGGGTTTTAGTTCAGTCGGGGCAGCATGGTCGGTGCAGGCTTGGAGGGGCCGAAGGGCCTGTTCCTGTGCTGTAATTTTCTCTGTTCTCTCTCTCTCTCTCTCTCTCTGTAGGGGCTGCGGCCTACTCCGGGGCGGTCACCCACACCATTTCCACCGCCGTGCTGGTGTTTGAGCTGACAGGGCAGATGTCCCACATCCTGCCGGTCCTCATCGCCGTGCTGGTCGCCAACGTGATCAGCCAGAGGTCCCAGCCGTCCTTCTTCGATGGGATCATCATCGTGAAGAAGCTGCCGTATCTGCCCAAGCTGACAGTGGGGAAGAGCGGGTAAGGGAATGAGTTACCCCACCGAGCTTCAGAGTGAGGAGTTATTATTGTCACGTGTATTGGGATACAGTGAAAAGTATTGTTTCTTGCGCGCTATACAGACAGAGCATACCGTTCATAGAGTACATAGGGGAGAAGGATTTGATTTATTATTGTCACGTGTATTGGGATACAGTGAAAAGTATTGTTTCTTGCGCGCTATACAGACAGAGCATACCGTTCATAGAGTACATAGGGGAGAAGGATTTGATTTATTATTGTCACGTGTATTGGGATACAGTGAAAAGTATTGTTCCTTGCGCGCTATACAGACAGAGCATACCGTTCATAGAGTACATAGGGGAGAAGGATTTGATTTATTATTGTCACATGTATTGGGATACAGTGAAAAGTATTGTTCCTTGCGCGCTATACAGATAGAGCATACCGTTCATAGAGTACATAGGGGAGAAGGATTTGATTTATTATTGTCACATGTATTGGGATACAGTGAAAAGTATTGTTTCTTGCGCACTGTACAGACAAAGCATACCGTTCATAGAGTACATAGAGTGGATTCTCAGAGGCTTTTACCCAGGGCTGAAATGGCTGCCACGAGAGGTCACAGGTTTGGGGTGCTGGGGGGTAGGTACAGAGGAGATGTCAGGGGTACGTTTTTCACTCAGAGGGTGGTGGGTGCGTGGAATCGGCTGCCGGTGGTGGAGGCGGATTCATAGAAACCCTACAGTGCAGAAAGAGGCCATTCGGCCCATCGAGTCTGCACCGACCACAATCCCACCCAAGCCCTACCCCCATATCTATCCACTAATCCCTCTAACCTACGCATCTCAGGACACTAAGGGGCAATTTTAACCTGGCCAATCAACCTAACCCGCACATCTTTGGACTGTGGGAGGAAACCGGAGCACCCGGAGGAAACCCACGCAGACACGAGGAGAATGTGCAAACTCCACACAGACAGTGACCCGAGCCGGGAATCGAACCCAGGTCCCTGGAGCTGTGAAGCAGCAGTGCTAACCACTGTGCTACCGTGCCGCCCTGTAGGGTCTTTTAAGAGACTTTTGGATAAGTTCATGGAAGTTAGTAAGATAGAGGGTTATAGGTAAGCCTAGTAGGTAGGGACATGTTCGGCGCAACTTGTGGGCCGAAGGGCCTGTTTGTGCTGTAGTTTTTCTATGTTTCTATGTTCTATACCGTTCATAGAGTACATAGGGGAGAAGGATTTGATTTATTATTGTCACATGTACTGGGATACAGTGAAAAGTATTGTTTCTTGCGCGCTATACAGACAAAGCATACCATTCATAGAGTACATAGGGGAGAAGGATTTGATTTATTATTGTCACATGTATTGGGATACAGTGAAAAGTATTGTTTCTTGCGCGCTATACAG